>NC_056737.1:1838054588-1838107088 GCF_019279795.1 Protopterus annectens | reverse complement strand
AGCAGTCATGAAGTAGGGCCCCCAGGGTATGGATCACTGAACCAATGAAACCAAAGTGTCTGGCTGTCTCCCTTAATATAATGGCATGTAGTTGGTCTTGGCTCTAGATGACTGTCACTGTTGAAGTGACACCCGACCCCATATGCAAAAATGGGAAAATGGGGTTGTGGATGGAAGGATGGATGAATATAGTCAGTCCCAATACTGTGTGGTCCCTCCATTCAACAACCAAAAATAAATTCTACATAGCATAACAGTATATTCATCTGCATCCCAATATGCACAAAAACACAATGCGTCTGAAATTCTGCAGGTGCAACTAATACTAGGTAAGACTGCAATCCAAACTGTAGCTTGCTGCAGATCCCCCACCATGCCCCAAGATTCTCACTACACCTTTCTAAACATATTGGAAAATATTAAGATACAACCAAACAACCTAATACTGCGTGATTTCAACTACCCTGCCATTAACTGGAAAAACTGCTTGTGTACCAACACCTTTGCCCAACGGTTCTTGGAATTCATAAATTCCAACACCCTGGATCAACTAATCCTTAGTCCCAGCAGGGGCTCCAATATCCTAGACCTGGTCATTACCAACATGGGAAATCAATGCTCCACACCTATGGTCACCTCCTTGTTGGTCAGGTCTGACCATAAGCTAATCACCCTTGACATCCACATCCCACCCCCACTCCCTAGTAAGGAAACCTCTGTAAAAAACTTCTCCAAAGCCAACTTCATGCTACTCAAATCAGAAGTGACAAAGTTCATGAAACCCATGCAGACGGAAACTGAAAGTTTGACTGCTGAATCCTACACAAAGGCACTGTCTGAGCATATCGACACATGCATGAATTGTGCCATCCCCAACAGAACCAAAATTACTCCTCCAAAAAAAGGAAGCCAATCTGGTGGTCCCTTGCCATAAACAAACTTTACAACAAAAGGAAGAAACTATTGCAGAAAAGAGGAAAATCCCAGGATGCAAAAAACTCCCTTACCAGCCTCAGTAAGAAGCTGAGATCCCTCATAAAATCCTCCAAAGCTAGTTACGAAAATAAAACTGCCAAAGATTCCAAAGACAACCACAAGGCATTCTATAGATATGTCAAAAATGTAAATGGCAATACTCAGATCTGTTCTGAGCTACAACAGAATGGCATTAAATATACCGATCCCAAGGATATTGCCAATATTCTGGCAGATCGATTCAGTGCAAACTTCACCCCCTCTCACCCCCTAAAGGGCCCATCTCAATACTGAAAGATTGCCAAATTCTGGTAATAAAGGCCACACAGGTAAAAAACACACTCTCCAAAGCTAAGAATACAGCATCCATGAGACCAGGTGACATCCCAGGCTGTGTACTACATGAACAACAAAATGAACTGGCACCTCACCTAAGTGTCATGTTTAATCATAGCCTCACCTCAGGCTTCATGCCCACTGAGTGGCGCACAGCTACAGTTATGCCACTCCACAAGAGGGATCCGCCTTGGATCCCGGGAACTACTGCCCCATCAGTCTGACTGTTAGATTTTATGAATATTAGTCTGAAATTAATTATGTTGTAAATATGCTGAAAGAAAAGGCTTGCTTAAATGCAGAAACAGAGTTCAGTAATATGTGATCAGCAGTCATACTAAATGACCATGGCTTGGAAAAGGAATCTGCTGAATGGACATTTTTCCCTTACAGACTCAAACAGGATGTATGCAAGAGCAAAAATACAAAATCTGCTTTTAAAGAATGGACATTTTTCCCTTACAGACTCAAACAGGATGTATGCAAGAACAAAAATGCAAAATCTGCTTTTAAAGAACAATGACATGTTATTCTGCATATAAAAAATGGACACAATATGTTTCCTAAAATAACAGGATGGACACAATATGTTTCCTAAAACAACAGGATATGTTTATGACACTGTGACAATGTGTTTTCTCAAAAATATGTTTTTCTGCATGAAAAACAGGATATGGCACAAGAACAGATGTTTTTATACAAAGATCCAAATAAAATACAGGATGTTCACACTGTCAGAAAAGCTGATCTCTGACAATGTGTTTTCTCAAAAATATGTTTTTCTGCATAAAAAAACAGGATATGCTTATCAGCATTGGCACAAGAACATATGTTCATATACACAGATCCAAATAGAATACAGAACAATGTGTTTCCTCAAAAATATGTTTTTCTACATGGACATCAGGACACTGTTACAGGATATTCACACTGTCAGAAAAGCTGGTCTCTTACAAGACATTGTTAAACAAGGAAGCTTAGTATTGTTTCTACAGGACTAAAACTGTATATAAAGAGCTGTATAAATCCAGTTATGTTAGAGGTATGGTAGGGACACAAGTCCTAAGGTAAATGTTATATCTCTCACATCATCTGTACTATATGAGAAGTAAAGTTGGAACAGTACTTTTAAGCTGCAACGTTTGTCCGGTTTGATTTATTATAAAAGTTATTGGTTACTGCTCTTAAAGACAAGTGCTGCAAAGTATATTCTCTCATCAGTGTATATTCTGCAAGTTTCTGTATGCAACAGACTGTGAATGCAAATATAACCAGACTTTGAATTTTAGCAGAATCCAGCCAGCAAGACTGAGTGTCTTAAGAAGATTGCAAATCCATCACACCAAGCAGTAAGCATCCATATATTTTTTCAATGGCGAATGGCGAGGCAGCTGAGTGACTAGCTCCATGTAATTTTTTCAATGGCAAGCTAGCCTACATTTGAACCTACAATCTGCATTCAAACACAGGAGGAGTGATGGTAAGCCCTGCAGAGGGTCACTTCAGTTAAATTGCAGTAACTAACATTTGTACGTATGTGTAAATCCTAAACAGAAGTATTCCAGTTTATGCAGTTTGCAGTAGTAAAGTTTTTTAGATGTCTACAATCCGGAGTGAGACTAGTTCAAGAAATTCGCAGTGCCATAACTTCGCTAAGAAAAGGGGGATATCCACTAGCCCAATAGTTCACTGCCTGTTGTGCTTTCCCAGCTTCTCAAGTGACTTTGAAAAATTTCCAGCCATCTGCAACAACAGCCTGATCACCTGTTTTCTTGCTCACTGGTAAGACTTTTTTCTACGTCACATTTTTTAGTATGGTTGCAATTCGATAGTTTGGATATTAAACAGTATGGATATTTTCATGCATAATTTAAGCAAATGTAAAAAATTGCTATGTTGGTATACACAGCACATTAGTAAATGTAAAACCTTATTAGGGCAGGTTGATAGTAAGGCATTATGCAAATGTATTACAATATTTGACTGGTATCTCAAAGAAAACCATGTGAAATATGACAAATGTTTATTGTGTGCTTCAACAAAAACTGCATTTTGTGTATTATACCATAAAATAATATTGCATCATATTGCTAAAAAAATAGACTGTAAAGACAGATCTGAAGAATTAACTAAGGGTAAAGTGTTTCCATTACATTCTGATGTTGAACAGTTATGTCCTGTCATCACATGTGAGTCAAATCAGTTACTGATGGAACCCCTAGTACATTTTGTTACAAAGGAATGTAGTAAACTTCTAAAAGACAGACACAATGAGTTCAGGAAGCTTAGACAAGTTATACATACATCTTTTCAAAAGTGCATAGGAGTTTCAAATTCCACAGAACAGGCTCCTGAGACATATCAAGCAGACTATAAGGAAATTCTTCAACAGCAGTTGCAGGATAAAGGAAATAAATTAGCTGAGCTGACAGAGTCTGGGAACTTCCTGCATACACAGTTAATCTGTGCAAAAGAAATATATTTTATAATATGTTTATGTTTTGAAAATAGTTAAACATACATGGTAGGATGGTAGGATCTGATGTCTGGACAAATCATTCTTAAATGTTTAACTTTCATTCAGTTAAAGCAAGACATCTATCAGTACTGCAGTAAAGTAAAGCATATGAATACCATTCATTAGCATAGTCAAAAGTTAAACAAAACTGTTCTAGTGTATAAAATTAAATAAAAATAGTTAATAAGAATAAAGATTTAAAGTCACAAGACTGACATGCTTGTATAAAGATATACAGATACAAGACAGACATGCATGTGTGTTCTTTTCATCTAGAGTACATCTGTTACAATACACAAGAATAACAGGCAGACAACAGCAAATATAAATAATATAAATATAAATGTGTTGGTTAAACTAATATCTATTTTGTTTTTTACAATTTGTTTATAATTATATAGTAACACCAAACAATTAAAGTTCTGAATTTTAAAAAGAAAATCACAGATGGTATTATTCAAACAGTTTTTGTAAAATTAAAATTAATGGCAGGACAGTTAAATAGTTAAATAAATAAAAAAAAATACTGAAATCCATGTAAGGTAATTGTAAAATAATGTATATTTATGTTGTATAAATGCATAGTTATGCAAATCACAATCACATTAAAGGAAAAATGCCAAAAGAATTAACTATAGTTTACAGAGTATGAAATGTAAGCTCAGACCTTCCTAGACTGAATGAAAAGTTACAGGAAATGCTGGAAAGATAAGATAAACAACAAGACTGATTGCCAGATAAGTAGCTTGAGCTTTTCTAAAGCATCATTGTTATTAAAACATACTTGTTAAAATGTTTACAAGCAACACTATTTGGTAATTGTAATAAAATGTCACAATTGTGTATAGATGTCACTTATAATCCTGCACAATTGATTTGAACTGTATGTATACTATAGCCCATTTGCTGGCTGTACTTGATGCAACTTTGTCCTTTTAACATTTACTTGCAAACAGATTATAAGTGACATCTATGCACAATTGTGACATTTTATTACAATTACCAAATAGTGTTGCTTGTAAACATTTTAACAAGTATGTTTTAATAACAATGATGCTTTAGAAAAGCTCAAGCTACTTATCTGGCAATCAGTCTTGTTGTTTATCTTATCTTTCCAGCATTTCCTGTAACTTTTCATTCAGTCTAGGAAGGTCTGAGCTTACATTTCATACTCTGTAAACTATAATTAATTCTTTTGGCATTTTTCCTTTAATGTGATTGTGATTTGCATAACTATGCATTTGTACAACATAAATAGACATTATTTTACAATTATTTTACATGGATTAAACCTGACATGATAAGATATTTTACAAGTTGTTAATAGCTATCATAATAGTTATTATTGTATTGTTTAGAATTAAATTGTATTTACAACCTGTTAAATTGTAAAGCTATACAAGAGATGGTTTAAAAAACAAGAGATGATTTAAAATTGCTTTATTAAAGCTATACAAGAGAGAATAAAGATATGCAAAATGCATAAATGTTTCTAATAGCAAGAATGGTCACTATTTCAATATGTTTTTGACAAAACAATGTTGGTATAAAAAACATGAATATTTTTAATTGCTGAGTATGTAGTTTAAAATAACAGGACATATGGATATGGTATCAATTCCACTAGATATTTCTAAAGAGACAAACATTTTCCAAGATTTTGCTCAATATTAATGTTATTAAATTTGTAAGATTAGAGTAAATGTACTTTATAGTCTTTGTATGTACAAATGTAGAAAATTTCAGTACAAATGATAGTCTTTGTATGTACAAATGCAGAAGAATTCAGTACAAATGAAATGAATGTCTAGTAATGAATATGTGTGAAAAAACATATTTAAAGAAAAAAATTGGGTCCAGGATACCTGCTAAATTGAAATGCATAAATAGCAAACAGTCTGTGTAAATACATCCTGTACAGGATACATTGTAATAAGTTCAAAAGTAATTTGTCAAGTTGTAATATCACTGGTTTTACCCCAGTAAAATAATTGCTTTCAAATATTTATTATCTAAGCCCAGTTCAGTACTTTACCAAGATGTTAATGGGCAGTTCAAAGACATGACCACAATGTTATGGTTAAAATGACATTGAAATTGTGTGTTTTCAGTAGTGTATAAATGCTTGCAGTAGCACATAGTTATTGTCTCTTATAGTTAATTCAACAGTTGCAAAGAGTTAATGAAACAGTTCTATGTCATAAATTAAATTCTGTGATTGCAAAAGAATAAATTGATCAAGTTAAAAAAAATAATAATATTAAAGCAGATACAGCTCATAACTGATAAAATATTTTCACAGAATGGTCTGCAAAAGAAAAAGTTGTTAAATACATTCAGTTTTGGTAGTAATACTTTAATATCATTGTATTAACTATGTAAAATTGCATTTTGACTTGTATCAAAAGAAGACTATAGGTTTGTTTCTTAATGTGTTTTCTATATAAAATGTTTTGAGTATGTTTAAAAACAGAGGGAATTGTTAGATTTTATGAATATTAGTCTGAAATTAATTATGTTGTAAATATGCTGAAAGAAAAGGCTTGCTTAAATGCAGAAACAGAGTTTAGTAATATGTGATCAGCAGTCATACTAAATGACCATGGCTTGGAAAAGGAATCTGCTGAATGGACATTTTTCCCTTACAGACTCAAACAGGATGTATGCAAGAGCAAAAATACAAAATCTGCTTTTAAAGAATGGACATTTTTCCTTACAGACTCAAACAGGATGTATGCAAGAACAAAAATGCAAAATCTGCTTTTAAAGAACAATGACATGTTATTCTGCATATAAAAATGGACACAATATGTTTCCTAAAATAACAGGATGGACACAATATGTTTCCTAAAACAACAGGATATGTTTATGACACTGTGACAATGTGTTTTCTCAAAATATGTTTTTCTGCATGAAAAACAGGTTATGGCACAAGAACAGATGTTTTTATACAAAGATCCAAATAAAATACAGGATGTTCACACTGTCAGAAAAGCTGATCTCTGACAATGTGTTTTCTCAAAAATATGTTTTTCTGCATAAAAAACAGGATATGCTTATCAGCATTGGCACAAGAACATATGTTCATATACACAGATCCAAATAGAATACAGAACAATGTGTTTCCTCAAAAATATGTTTTTCTACATGGACATCAGGACACTGTTACAGGATATTCACACTGTCAGAAAAGCTGGTCTCTTACAAGACATTGTTAAACAAGGAAGCTTAGTATTGTTTCTACAGGACTAAAACTGTATATAAAGAGCTGTATAAATCCAGTTATGTTAGAGGTATGGTAGGGACACAAGTCCTAAGGTAAATGTTATATCTCTCACATCATCTGTACTATATGAGAAGTAAAGTTGGAACAGTACTTTTAAGCTGCAACGTTTGTCCGGTTTGATTTATTATAAAAGTTATTGGTTACTGCTCTTAAAGACAAGTGCTGCAAAGTATATTCTCTCATCAGTGTATATTCTGCAAGTTTCTGTATGCAACAGACTGTGAATGCAAATATAACCAGACTTTGAATTTTAGCAGAATCCAGCCAGCAAGACTGAGTGTCTTAAGAAGATTGCAAATCCATCACACCAAGCAGTAAGCATCCATATATTTTTTCACTGACGAGCCTGATCTGCAAGGCCATGGAACGTATTATCATAGAACTTATAAACAAATACATTGGCAACCTTCAAACACAGGACCCCACACAGTTTGGGTTCATGAAGGGTCAATCTTGTCTCCTGAACCTGATTGACTTCTTTGAATCAGTCTCCAGAGCTGTGGACAAGGGTAAGGTGGCCCACACAGCCTATCTGGACCTCGCCAAGGCCTTCAACACCACCCCCCACTCTGGAATCATAGATACATTTACTATGCTGGGCATTAATCCCTACATTACTTGATGGGTTGCCAACTGGCTTACTGACAGAACCCACACTGTAAAAGTAGCCAACTCCAAATCCAGCTCCAGACAAGAGACAAGTGGAGTACCTCAGGGTTCAGTCCTGGGACCGCTCTTGTTTGACATCTACTTCTCTGAAGTACAGGCCAACACTAAGGAACTCTGGCTAACAACGTTTGTAGATGAATGCCAACTGGGAGCCATTATTGAATCCCCAAATGATGTGGATATTCTACAAAAGGGCCATACAGAAACAGATGCTTGGTGCCAGAGCCATGGGCTTAAGCTCAATGCCAAGAAATGTATAGTTATCACCTTTGGGAAAAAAAAACATATACCCATGAATTACCACATAGGTGGCAGTACACTAAACACCGAAAGTGTGATAAGAGACTTAGGGACACAGGTGGACAGTGGTCTCACCTTCGATAACCACATCACCACAACAATCAGGAAATTTATCTATGTGGCACACCTCATCACTAAGGGCTTTTCATCCAGAAAAAAGGAGGTCATTGTCCCACTGTACTCATCCCTCATTAGACCCATTATAGAATACAATGCCCCGTTTAGTATGTACCTCTCAAGACATCTGCAACAACTGGAAAGGCCGCAGAAATACCTCACTAAAAGAATCACAGGCCTAAAGCAGATGCCCTATGCTGACCATCTAAAAAACTCCACCTATACTCTGTCGCATATCGTCTACTCAGAGACGATCTCTGCTTAACATACAAGGCCATGTCAAATCCAGAGCTGTTGGACATGCTACACTTAAAGAAATCCCAATCCCTCAGAGACACATGCTCCAGGGATCTAAACCTTGTCATCAGAATGAACAAAACATGCTGGAGGGATAGGTTCCTGACCCAGAGACTCCCCAGACTCTGGAATAGGCTGCCCATAAATGTCAAGCAGAGCGTCTCTTTGGCCCTCTTCAAAAGGAACCTTGAAGATTGGATGGGAGATAGGAAATTCACCCCGGGGATCACGTCAGTCACCTTGCTAGACAGGGGTCCAGGGAAGTAAATACTGTTGAAAGAAATAGCCAGGGGATTGTTATGGCTAGGCTTGTATAGGCCCTAGGGCCGATAGCCTAGTACCAACCTATGAACCTATATTGTACTTTACTTTTAAGAACAAATTAGCATTATTCCTCAACACCAGTTTGTGCTATGCAGCAGTATCCATCATACCTTTCAATTGTCCAGACATTCCTGACATCTGCATGATATTTTTAGTGTCTTCCTCATAAAATATGTAGTTTTCAGACAAATCTTTGTGGAATGGTGTCACTAAATAGTGACAGGCATTTGAGGTTATCTCAACAGGCAAAGGTTTTAAGTCAGAGAAACAGTCCAGGAAAGGATGCCACTCAATTACAGGATGCTCCCTCTCTCTTACACACACACACACACACACACACACACACACACACACACACACACACACACACACACACACACGCACACACGCACACACACACACACACACACACACACACACACACACACACACACACACACACACTGTGTGTACACATAAAAATCTAGAAAATAGCCAATTCACTTATGGCATGCTTGTTAAATGTGGGAGGAAACCAGAGTGCATGGCAAAAAAAGTATGCAGAAACAAATAAGACATGGAAGCTCTGCACCCTAGCTCCAAGCAGTCATGGAGTACCAATAGCTGAGAAGTAGTCATTCTATCCGCTCTACCACTGTCACCTCCTTACCGGTTTTTACTTTCTAAATGTTATGTGAACTTGATTTTTTTTACAATTCATAGGTTCTGTAGACATAGCTACTAATGTGGTATGCTTGTTGGAAAGGGTAGTAGTAGAATGTTCCAGCAGAACTATATGGCTTAAGGTATACAGGATATAAATGGAGTTAGAAAGCAATTGTTCTCAAGACCGGTACTCAAAACCGGTATATCATGTAAAACAGCCTTTTGTAGATGACATTTGGAAATCCAAAAGGATTAGAATGATGGAACTTCCTCATAGTTTGGGGCATTCTCTCCCAGTGGATAATTATCTTATCTGAAGAGAAAATCTTAGTCCTTTGAATTCAGAATAGGAAGACAATGCATTATCACAGTCTGAAGCTAAAGACAAAAAACTTCAGAGCAATTTGTCTGACCATAATAACACAAAATGGCCTCTTCCAAAGTGTTCATAAAAGCATGATTACTGCAGAAACCACTTGATTATTACCATGAATGGAAGGAGAACTTGCAAATTCTACAATGTGTAGAAAAAATAAAAATAAAAATCTCTGATTGATGATTAAAGAATGTAATCTGCAAAGTGTGTGCCCTGTGATTTATAAATCTCCATAAAAGGTACCCCTTGATAAATCCAGAAACAGTAATGCTTATTATGATTAGTGCATGGACAAAAAATATCTTATTACAGAAGCACTTGGTCCAGTACCGAAGGAAAAAGTAAGTCAAGGTTTTGGTTCCAACTGCACTTTGGTCATTAAGAAAAACAGAGGCTTCTGCCCACTACCAAACTTTTGCCGCTCACACTTTCATCTGTCTCTAACATTTGAAAAAAAGACACTAACATCTTCATAGTTTCACTCCTCAGCCCTTCTGTACATAGAGGATACACATGCTTACATTACAGTCTCATTATACCCTTACAAAGTCTGGATATTACAGGCTCTTGCTTTCACTAAATTTCAGTCCTAACTATTTGAACAATTTTTAGCATTACACATATTTATAGAGACACATGTTATAACTGCACTTCCATACCTTCTGGAGGTTTGGCATCCTTTTTGGTCCTGGCTGGCTATTACACACAAACTCATTCAAAGTTATATGGTCAAATGTCATTTTTTACCTCAAAGTTAAGTAACTTGAAAACATGCAGAGGAAAGTCACTATCATCAAACCAAAAGGAGAGGAGCCCCCTTACTTATATGTACTAATCCCATTTTTGCACTGATGAGGGGAGGGCAAATACAACTTCACTGCAAGTGTTTTTCATCTGTATATTTGTGATTAAAGTACCTTAAAATATGTACTCAGTTAGCTGATAGGTTCCACAGTACTATAGACTTCAGATGAGAGTCTCATCAGTCTGTACCATCTAGGAACCTTGATAGACTTGAATCCAGAAAAGGTCAGGCCATCTATCAACTAGGTGCAGGATTTAATAACGATGTTAGCACCATCTACTAACCTCTGCAGCCTTGAGGCAAATATTTTATTCCCTCTGATGTCAAATTCTTGAATCCCATTGATCATTTATGTGGAATGGCATGTTGGTCATATGCCATGGAAAGCTGTTGGAGTGGAACATTTCATTCTAGGGTCACTCTTCAGTGATCCTTCAATCACATTTGCCAGTGAATACACTCAATCAGCTTTTAACAATGTACAATATTAGAACAACCTCAACTTCTGTTAATCCATGCATCTACTTTCGTTAAGAGGGTGTGCATCTTTGAAAGGTTCACACATCTTAGGATCAAGGAGACCAGATAAGGCCAACTTGTATCACAACATCCTAATAAGGAGAACTGCATACTCAGAAATGCGGCACTTCTACCCACTAATCTAAAATAAACATAGAAATAAATAAGATGTAAGTAGCATCTGTTGTATTGGACTAGTGACCGCTGAGACTACGACTATCTCATTTTCTATATCATGCTTCTGATATGCCATTCTGTTACATTTACTATACTGTGATTTAATGCTGCAGTCTGGCTCATTTACTATCCCATGCATATAAGTAATACTCCACTTTGTCCTAATTACTATATTGTACACTTTTCATTTATTACATCATACATCTAACTGATGCTGTGTTATGTTCCATTCATTATATCATGCATCTACCTAATGCTCTATTATCTTTCATTTGTTATATTACACATCTAACTAATGCTCTGTTATCTTCCATTTGTCATATTACACATCCAACTAATGCTCTGTTGAGTTCCAATTGTTATATTACACATCTAACTAATGCTCGGTTGTATTCCATTTGTTATATTACTCATCTAACTAATGCTCTGTTATGTTCCATTTGTTATATTACACCTCTAATTAATGCTCTGTTATGTTCCATTTGTTATATTACACATCTAACTAATGCTCTTTTATCTTCCATTTGTGATATTACACATCTAACTCTTCTCTAGTGTTCCATTTATTATATTACACATCTAACTGATGCTTGGTTGTGTTCCATTTGTTATATTACACATCTAACTAATGCCCTGTTGTGTTCCATTTGTTATATTACACACCTAACTAATGCACTGTTGCATTCCATTTGTTATATTACTCATCTAACTAATGCACTGTTGTGTTCCATTTGTTATATTACTCATCTAACTAATGCTCTGTTGTGTTCCATTTTTATTTATTTTTATTTTTTTATTTTATTTTACATTTGTTGACCGGGCTAGTCTAGCTGGAGATATTTCCATTTTCAGTAGAGGCCCGGGGAGAAAAGCTCCACATACTTAATAATAATATAGAAAAAAAAAAAGCAATAAGAGGCAATGCCACATACATTAGGAAGGAATTAACATAACATTTTAAAGTAAACCATCGGGTTAAAAATGTGGAAGATAACATTTACATAACATTTGTTGGCAGAGTAGTAATGTAAAGGAAGAGAGAGAAGATAGGTTACAGGCTAATAGTAGAATATTAGTCAGGGTTACAGCAAGGGCATAACCATTGAAGTTTTAGGTGATTTTTAAGATTAAGTTTGAAGAGGGGAAAAGAGGAAATAGAGGTTAGGTTGGGTGGCAGCATGTTCCATTGCTTACCTGTGGTGGTGGAGAACAAGGAGTCACCAGCTAAGTTGTTAGATTTGGGTATATAAGCTAGGAGTTTATTAGAGGCGTAGGGAATGAAGATTATTATAGGGTGTTATAAGATTGTTTAGTGTAGGTGTGTTGTTAGGAAGGTAGAAGATTTTGTGAGCAGTTGTTAGTTAAGAGAGTAGCAGCGCATTTTGCAGTTCAAGCCAGTCTAGCTGATGTAGGTTAATGCAGTGATGGGTTCTGTAGGGCTTACCAGTTACAAACCTTGCAATACTGTTGTAGGCTTTGGTAAGTTTGTTGAGATTGTTTTGCTTTAAATTGGTGTAAATGGGAGAAGCATAGAGGAGGGTAGAGAGTAAATGAGAGTGGGCAACGGTAGTTCTTGCTTCTGGGGTGAGGAAGGGTCTTATCCTATACAAGGAGCCTAATTTTCTGTTAACGGACTTAATGGTGTTATTAATATGATTGTCAAAAGTGAGTTTATTGTCTATTGTAACTCCTAATAACTTACAGGTCAGATCAGGTGATATAAGGGTTCCATTACTAGCTAGGATGGAGAAGTGTATGGGAGGGGTCTTGTTGTTAGGAGTAATCAGAAGTAATTTGTTTTTTTTGGCATTCAAGAGTAAGCACCGGTTTTGGAACCATGTTTCTACTATGGAGAAGACAGTTTGGCTTAGAGATTTCAGCTCAGGAAGAGACTTTGCAGAACAGATGATAGTAGAATCATCAGCATACTGTATGCAGGTGGACTTGAGGAATAGCTACATGAAGATCATTTATGAACAGAGAGAAGAGAAGGGGTCCTAAAATAGAGCCTTGAGGAACTCCTAGTAAATTACACATCTGACTGATGCTCTGTTGTGTTCCATTTGTTATATCACACACATAACTAATGCACTGTTGTGTTCCATTTGTTATTTTACTCATCTAATTCTCTATGTTCCATTTGTTGCATTATGCCTCTAACTAATACTCTGTTATGTTCCATTTGTTATATTGCACATCTAACTAATGCTCTGTTATCTTCCATTTGTGATATTACACATTTAACTCTTCTCTTGTGTTCCATTTGTTATATTACACATCTAACTGATGCTTTGTCGTGTTCCATTTGTTATATTACACACCTAACCAATGCTCTGTGTTTCATTTCTTATTCTACACATCTAACTAATGCTCTGTTGTGTTCCATTTGTATATTACACATGAAATTAATGCTCTGTCATGTTCCATTTGTTATATTACACATCTAACTAATGCTCTGTCATGTTCTATTTGTTATATTACACATCTAACTCCTCTGTTGTGCTCCATTTGTTATATTACACATCTAACTAATTCTCTGTTATGCTCCATTTGTTACATTACACATGTAACTAATGCCCTTTTATGTTCCATTTGTTATATTACACATCTAACTAATGCTCTGTTATGTTCCATTTGTTATATCACACATCTAACTAATGCTCTGCTGTGTTCCATTTTTTTATATTACACATCTAACTAATGTTCTGCCATGTTCCATTTGTTATATTACACATCTAACTGATGCTTGGTTGTGTTACATTTGTTATATTACACATCTAACTAATGCTCTGTCGTGTTCCATTTGTTATATTACACATGAAATTAATGCTCTGTCGTGTTCCATTTGTTATATTACACATCTAACTAATGCTCTGTCGTGTTCCATTTGTTATATTACATGTCTAACTCCTCTGTTGGGCTCCATTTGTTATATTACACATCTAACTAATTCTCTGTTAAGTTCCATTTGTTATATTACACATCTAACTCCTCTGTTGTGTTCCATTTGTTATATCACGCATCTAACTAATGCTCTGTTATGTTCCATTTGTTATATTGCACATCTAACTAATGATCTGTTGTGTTCCATTTGTTATATTACACATCTAACTTCTCTGTTGTTTTCCATTTATATTACACTTCTAACTAATGGTCTGTTGTGCAGTGCTCTATTGTGTTCCATTTGTTATAGTAAACATCTAACTAATGCTCTATTAAGCTCCATTTGTTATGTTACACATTCAACTGATGCTCTGTTATGTTCCATTTGTTATATTACTCATCCAACTAATGCTCTTTTAAGTTCCATTTGTTATATTACACATCTAACTGATGCTCTGTGTTCCATTTGTTATATTACACATCTATCTAATGCTCGGTTGTAGTTCCATTTGTTATATTACACATCAAACTAATGCTCTAAGTTCCATTTGCTATATTACACATCTAACCAAGGCTCTGTTATATTCCATTTGTTATATTGCACATCTAACTGATGCTCTGTTGTGCTCCATTTGTTATATTACACATCTAACTAATGCTCTAAGTTCCATTTGTTATATTACATATCTAACTAATGCTCTGTTATGTTCCATTTGTTATATTGCACATCAAACTAATGCTCTGTTGTGTTTCATTTGTTATATTACACATCTAATTAATGCTCTGTTATGTTCCATTTGTTATATTACAGCTCTAATTTATGCTATTTTATGTTCCATTTGTTATTCTACACATCTAACTAATGTTCTGTTGTTTTCCATTTGTTATATTACACATCTAACTAATGCTCTGTTGTATTCCATTTGTTATATTACACATCTAACTAATGCTCTGTTATGTTCCATTTGTTATATTGCACATCTAACTAATGCTCTGTTGTGTTCCATTTGTTATATTAAACATCTAACTAATGCTCTGTGGTGTTTCATTTATTATATTGCACATCTGACTAATGCTCTGTTGTGTTCCATTTGTTATATTACACATCTAACTAATGCTCTGTTGTGTTCCATTTGTTATATTACACATCCAACTAATGCTCTGTCGTGTTCCATTTGTTATATTACACATGAAATTAATGCTCTGCTGTGTCCATTGGTTATATTACACATTTAACTAATGCTCTGTCGTGTTCCATTTGTTATATTACATGTCTAATTCCTCTGTTAGGCTCCATTTGTTATATTACACATCTAACTAATGCTCTGTTGTGTTCCATTTGTTATATTACACATCCAACTAATGCTCTGTTGTGTTCCATTTGTTATATTACACATGTAACTCCTCTGTTGTGTTCCATTTGTTATATTAAACATGCAACTAATGCTCTGTTAAGTTCCATTTGTTAAATTACACATCTAAATCCTCTGTTGTGTTCCATTTGTTATATTACACATCTAACTAGTGCTCTGTCGTGTTCCATTTGTTATATTACACATGAAATTAATGCTCTGTCGTGTTCCATTTGTTATATTACACATTTAACTAATGCTCTGTCATGTTCCATTTCTTATATTACATGTCTAACTCCTCTGTTAGGCTCCATTTGTTATATTACACATCCAACTAATGCTCTGTTGTGTTCCATTTGTTATATTACACATGTAACTCCTCTGTTGTGTTCCATTTGTTATATTAAACATGCAACTAATTCTCTGTTAAGTTCCATTTGTTATATTAAACATCTAACTCCTCTGTTGTGTTCCATTTGTTATATCACACATCTAACTAATGCTCTGTTATGTTCCATTTGTTATATTGCACATCTTACTTCTCTGTTGTTTTCCATTTATATTACACTTCTAACTAATGGTCTGTTGTGTAATGCTCTGTTGTGTTCCATTTGTTATATTAAACATCTAACTGATGCTCTATTAAGCTCCATTTGTTATGTTACACATTCAACTGATGCTCTGTTATGTTCCATTTGTTATATTACTTATCCAACTAATGCTCTTTAAGTTCCATTTGTTATATTACACATCTAACTAATGCTCTGTTGTGTTCCATTTGTTATATTACACATCTAACTGATGCTCTGTGTTCCATTTGTTATATTACACGTCTAACTAATGCTTGGTTGTAGTTCCATTTGTTATATTACACATCTAACTAATGCTCTAAGTTCCATTTGTTATATTACACATCTAACCAAGGCTCTGTTATGTTCCATTTGTTATATTGCACATCAAACTAATGCTCTGTTGTGTTCCATTTGTTATATTACACATCTAATTAATGCTCTGTTATGTTCCATTTGTTATATTACAGCTCTAATTAATGCTATTTTATGTTCCATTTGTTATTCTACACATCTAACTAATGTTCTGTTGTTTTCCATTTGTTATATTACACATCTAACTAATGCTCTGTTGTGTTCCATTTGTTATATTACACATCTAACTCTTCTGTTATGTTCCATTTGTTATATCACACATCTAACTAATGCTCTGTCATGTTCGATTATACATCTAACTAATGCTCTGCCGTGTTCCATTTTTTATATTACACATCTAATTATTGTTCTGCCGTGTTCCATTTTTTATATTACACATCTAACTAATGCTCTATCGTGTTCCGTTTGTTCCAATTGTTATATTACACATCTAACTAATGCTCTGTTGTATTCCATTTGTTATAGTACACATCTAACTAATGCTCTGTTATGTTCCATTTGTTATATTGCACATCTAACTAAGGCTCTGTTATATTCCATTTGTTATATTACACATCTAACTAATGCTCTGTTGTATTCCATTTGTTATATTACACATCTAACTAATGCTCTGTTATGTTCCATTTTTCATATTACACATCTAACTAATGTTCTGCCGTGTTCCATTTTTTATATTACACATCTAACTAATGCTCTATCGTGTTCCGTTTGTTATATTATACATCTAACTAATGCTCTGTTGAGTTCCATTTGTTATATTAAACATCTAACTCCTCTGTCATGTTCCATTTGTTATATTACACATCTAACTAATGCTCTGTTGTATTCCATTTGTTATATTACACATCTAACTAATGCTCTGTTGTGTTCCATTTGTTATGTTACACATCTAACTAATGCTCTGTTGTGTTCCATTTGTTATATTGCACATCCAACTAATGCTCTGTTGTGTTCCATTTGTTATATTACACATCTAACTCCTCTGTTGTGTTCCATTTGTTATATTGAACATGTAACTAATGCTCTAAGTTCAATTTGTTATATTACACATCTAACTCCTCTGTTGTGTTCCATTTGTTATATTGCACATCTAACTAATGCTCTATGTTTCATTTGTTATTCTACACATCTAACTAATGCTCTATTGTATTCCATTTGTTATATTACACATTAAATTAATGCTCTGTCATGTTCCATTTGTTATATTACACATCTAACTAATGTTCTGTCGTGTTCCATTTGTTATATTACATCTAACTCCTCTGTTGGGCTCCATTTGTTATATTACACATCCAACTAATTCTCTGTTAAGTTTCATTTGTTATATTACACATCTAACTCCTCTGTTGTGTTCCATTTGTTATATTACACATCTAATTAATGCTCTGTTATCTTCCATTTGTTATATCACACATCTAACTAATGTTCTGTTGTGTTCCATTTGTTATATTACACATCTAACTTCTCTGTTGCTTTCCATTTATATTACACTTCTAACTAATGGTCTGTTGTGTTCCATTTCTTATATTACACATCTAACTAATGTTCTGTTGTATTCCATTTGTTATATTAAACATCCAACTAATGCTCTATTAAGCTCCATTTGTTATGTTACACATTTAACTGATGCTCTGTTATGTTCCATTTGTTACATTACTCATCTAACTAATGCTCTTTTAAGTTCCATTTGTTATATTACACATCTAACTAATGCTCTGTTGTGTTCCATTTGTTATATTACACATCTAACTGATGCTCTGTGTTCGATTTGTTATATTACACGTCTAACTAATGCTCAGTTGTGTTCCATTTGTTATATTACACATCTAACTAATGCTCTAAATTCCATTTGTTATATTACACATCTAACCAAGGCTCTGTTATATTCCATTTGTTATATTGCACATCTAACTGATGCTCTATTGTGCTCCAGTTGTTATATTACACATCTAACTAATGCTCTGTTATGTTCCATTTGTTATATTACAGCTCTAATTAATGCTCTTGTATGTTCCATTTGTTATTCTACACATCTAACTAATGCTCTGTTGTTTTCCATTTGTTATATTACACATCTAACTAATGCTCTGTTGTGTTCCATTTGTTATATTACACATCTAACTCTTCTGTTGTGTTCCATTTGTTATATTACACATCTAATTAATGCTCTGTTGTGTTCCATTTGTTATATTTCACATCTAACTAATGCTCTATTGTGTACCATTTGCTATATTACACATCTAACTAATGCTCTGTTATTTAATTTATTTATTTATTTATTTTACATTTGTTTACCGGGGTAGTCCAACTGGATACATGTCCATTTTCAGTGACGACCCATGGAGAAAAGCTCCACAAAGACAAACTTACATAGATTACACAGAACTTAGCAAACAATTATAAAAACAATGTGATTATATGCAGTGGGTTTGTAGTGTTCCCTAGTAGGGACTCACAATTGTCATTGACAGACAATTAAAAGTAAGAGACATCTGATTGGAAGCGGAGCTTGGTGATGTAGTTACAAGTTATGATAATTGCAGAATATGCTTTTAGTTTATAACTTAATAAGGGTTGGTACATGGGCATAGCCAATTCAATATGAGGTACTGTGAGGTTTTTTTTTAAGAGACTTTTGGATGATTGTAGGGTTATATAGTTTGGCAACGAATTCCAGGTTTTGCCAATGAAATTGGCAAACAGGGATTCACCAGCAGAGTTATTAGCTTTGTGGGTTTGAACCAGTAGTTTATTGGCTGACCTTAGGGATCTTAGATTGCTACATGGCTTAATAATATTTTTAAGTGAGGGAGTATCCTCAGCGTGGTACAAAATTTTGTGCACTATTAAGAGTTGATTGAATTGAATTAAGCTGGGCAGTTCTAGCCACTCTAGTTGTTTAAGGTTCTGGCAGTGGTGGGTTCTATAGGTGGAGCCAGTGGTGAATCTGGCAATATGATTGTAGCTATTGGACAGCTTACCTAGTTCAGATTGGTTGAGGTTTGAGAGTACAGGCGAGGCATATAAGAGTAGTAGAGAGTAGGTGTGATCAGGCGATTGCAGTCCTAGCCAGTGGGGTTAAAAATGTCTTGTTTCTATACAGTGATCCAAGCTTCTTATTGATGGTCTCTATGATTTTGTTGACCTGTAGGCCAAATTTGAGATTATTGTCTATAATAACCCATAGCAGTTTGGTGTGATTATCTGGGGAAATGGTGGTACCATTGTTGGATGTGACAGAGAATGAAAGTGTGGTGGATCTACTACTGGGAGAGAAGAGTAGAAGTTTGGTTTTATTGGGGTTCAGAAGTAGGCGTTGATTGTTGAGCCAGTTCTCGATAGTGTTAAATGTATTTTGGGTTAAGATTTGCAAGTCGGATGGGGAGGTGGCTGAGCAGATGAGAGTGGAATCATCTGCGTATTGGATGCAGTTGGCTTTAGGGATAGCAGTGTGGAGATTGTTGATAAAAATAGAGAAGAGTAGTGGACCTAGTATGGACCCATGAGGGACGCCAAGTGTGAGAGGTAACTGGCTGGAGAGTTTGCCCTGCCATAGTACTGCCTGCTGTCTACCAGTCAGGTAGGACTGGAACCACTGGATAGCAGGCTTGCTGAGGGAAATAGATTTTAGTGAATGAATGAGAAGTTCATAGTTGACCATGTCAAAGGCTTTTCATAGGGCAAGAAAGAGGGCAGAGTTTAGCCTATTGTCATTCCTGTTTTGGTTTATGGCAGCAGTAAAGGAAAGGAGGGCTGAGGTGGTGCTGTGGTATGGCCTGAAACCATGCTAGGAGTCGGATAGTAAGTTATTCTGTGAAAGGTATTGCATTAGTTGCTTGTGTACACATTTCTCCATTATTTTGGCTAGTGGGGAAAGAATGGCAATGGGTCTATAGTTGGATATGTCTGAGGAGCTACCACCTTTATGGAGTGGGATGACGTGAGATATTTTCCAGAGGAAGGGGATAGCATTTTCGGATAAGGTTCTGTTGATGAGGATAGATATGGGATATGCAATGGCATCTGCAGCTATTTGCAGGTACTCTGCAGGGAGGAGGTCAGCAGTGAGGGTGGTAGGTTTTAGATTTTTTAGAAGTGTTTTGATAAAACTAATGGATATTGGTTGGAAGCCAAATTCTAGGTGATTATTAGGTAGATTAGGCATGTGGTTTAAGTTATTGGTGGTTAGTTGATTTGCTAGGGATTGGGTTGTTTCAGTGAAAAAGTTATTAAAGGCGCTAGCTATTGTGTCTGGGGAACTATGGGTGTAGTTAGCCGGGGTTGGGGTGGTGGAGTGACCTGGACAAAGTAGTTGATTTAAGCCTGCCTAGAACTTTTGAGGGTTGTTGTGGTGTTTTTGTAGGAGATTTTGGTAGACGCTTTTTTTATCCAGTAAAATAGATTTTTTTGTATCATTCCTGAGTTGACAATATTTTAGATGGTCAAGTGGGGCTTTGGTTGTTCTCCAGCTGGCCCAAGCTCTGTTTCTAGTTTTGATTTTTGCTTTGGTATCTTTTGTGAGCCATGGTGCTGTATTTGATCTAGTTTTTATTGCACGTGCTGGAGCATGGGAATCAAGGATACTTAGGAATTTAGTGTTAAAGTGATCTATGGCCTCCTCTAATGTTAGATTTTTTTAGTTTTGACCAGTCAACTGCTTTTAATTCATTTTGGAATATAGCAGCATAAAAGTTTTTCCTGTTTCTAAATGTTTTATATTTGGGCTGGTGAGGGTTTCCTGCCTTATGTTTATAATATAGGTTAGACAATGGTCACTGAGATCATCAGGGAGAGTACCAGCTGTGTACAGTTGGGGTTGGTTATTAACTAGGATCCAGTCTAGAATACTTTCCTTGTTGGTTGGTTTGTTTATCCTAGTGGGAGAGGTTATGGTCTGTTTAAACCCAGATTGGCTTATATGAGTGAGGGGAGGGTCGGAGGAGCAGGGGTGCCAGTCGGTGTTAAAATCACCAAGAACTATGTTTTTTGGGGATAGATAGTGGATAACCAGTAAAGGAGATCATTTAGGGTATTTAGATTGTTGCCTGGTGGAACGTATGCACAGACGATGTTCAAGTGTTCATTTTGGTTAATCTGTAGCTTGGTTATGAGGAGTTCTGCGTTATTGAACTGGGGAGGTTGAATGGTGTTTCTATTAATGGTTAGAGTATTTTTATAAAGGACTGCTATCCCACCTCCTTTCCATGTAGCATGGTCTAATCAGTGAATATTGTATCCTGGAGGTAGTATCTCATTGACAGTAGTACTGGGTTTTAGCCAGGTTTCCGTAAGAAACATAATGTCTGGGGAGTGGGTTGCTAGGAGGGTGTGTAGGTTGGGAATCTTATTGTTAATACTTCTAATATTTAGGTGAAATGCTAGGAGGGAACTAGTGGGAGTATTCATGGGTAGCTTGATTGTGGGGGTTGTGGTAGGGGAGTGGAGGTTATTGGGTGTGGGTGGGCCAGGGTTGGGATGAATGTCTCCGTGTGTTATAAGGTTATTGTGACAAGATATTCTGAGCTTTAGGAGTTTGTTTATAAGCTTTATATAGTCTTTGTCTTTAGGATTATGTTTTGTGGCTGTACAGGGGTGGTATTTTATACAGGGTGGTATATTCGGTGTGCAGTTGAAGGTAAAGTGTTTGGTGTTATGTGTGAAGTCGTGGGTGTCTGTTTGACCATTTGGGTAGTGAATACCATGGTCAAGTGTTTGTTCATAGGCAGTGAGATGGTAAAATAGAAGAAGTATAGGCATTTGGGTAATTAGTGTTTTTTGCTTGTTTGCATTTTGATAGGTGGTGAGCCAAATTTGATGGCTGACTGTGCTAACAGGATATGGAAGAATGAGAGAGAAGAAAATGGGTTAAGGGGGCATGGTTGCTCAATGATGTGTGAGGTGCTGATTGATACTTAGCAGGAGGGGAGTGGCAAGGGAGTGGCAAAGTCTGGTTTAAATTTAGCACTAATGGGGGTGGGTGGAATTTGGGGACAGGGAGGGGAGTGGAGCGGGGCTAACACTGACTCTGAGAGCTACCTTGGGCTTTTGGTTTGGTTTGTATGATTGTATGTAAGCAGTGTTGTTGGCTGTACTTTAATTTGTTTTATTCTTTTTTAATTTTACAACAATTTTCAGGCTAATTTTAATTGGATCCTAGGGGTAAACTAGCAAATGTAGTCAATAAGGAGGGAGCGAAATTACTTTACCAAATTAAAAAGTAAATGCTTGGGACTGGAACACTGTGTGAGTGTAAGGCTGATTCAAAGTAGTATAGCCCAATCTAGTGGCAATTGGCTAGATCCCTTCACTGTTGTCGTGCATACACCATTAAGCCTCAACAGTTTACAAAAACTAAATTGTAGTTCACCTATTACAAATGAAAAGCTGGAGGGAGTCAGGTTCTTGCTTCCCAGAGGTTTTACTTAGTTAAGATAGCCAGCTTCTGTGGAGAAGGTAAAAATTGCTTTATGCAGTGAATCCCAGGTGTGGGGGGGGGGGGTCACTCAGGATATAAACCCGTGCAAACTATTACAATTGAAAAGCTGGAGGGAGTCAGGTTCTTGCTTCCCAGAGGTTTTACTTAGTTAAGATAGCCAGCTTCAGTGGAGAAGGTAGAAATTGCTTTATGCAGTGAATCCCTGGTGGGGGGAGGGTCACTCAGGAAAGAAACCTGTGCAAATTACTGTGCAGGCACAATGAACAGAGGGGTAGGGAAGGTACAACAGCTACAGGATGAAATGAATGTTGTGTTCCATTTGTTATATTACACATCTAACTAATGATCTGCTGTGTTCCATTTGTTATATTACACATCTGATTAATGCTCTATTGTGTTCCATTTGTTATATTACACATCTAACTAATGCTTTGTCATGTTCCTTTTGTTATATTACACATCTAACTAATGCTCTGTTGTGTTCCATTTGTTATATTACACATCTAACTCCTCTGTTGTTTTCTATTTTTTATATTACTCGTCTAACTAATGCTCTGTTGTGTTCCATTTGTTATATTACACATCTAACTAATGCTCTGTTATGTTCCATTTGTTATATATAACAAATGCCACACTCTGTCTCATTTACTATCCCATGCATATAACGAATGCCACACTCTGTTTCTTTTACTATCCCATGCATAAAACAAATGCCACACTCTGTCTCATTTATTATCCCATGCATATAACGAATGCCACACTCTATCTCATGTAGTATCCCATGCATATAACGAATGCTACACTCTGTCTCATTTACTATCCCATGTATATAACACATGCTAGAGTCTTGTTTTATTTACTATCCCATGCATATAATGAATGCCACACTCTGTTTCATTTACTATCCCATGCATATAATGAATGCCGCACTCTGTTTCTTTTACTATCCGATGCATAAAACAAATGCCACACTCTGTCTCATTTACTATCCCATGCATATAATAAATGCTACACTCTGTCTCATTTACTATCCCATGTATATAACACATGCTAGAGTCTTGTTTCATTTACTATCCCATGCATCTAATTCTCTGTTGTATCTCATTCTTTATATCATGCAACTAACTAATGCTCTGTTGTGTCCTAGTTGGTAACCATTTTTAAAGGCTGGGACCTGCATATGCATCCCAAAATACTGATAGTGAATGACCAAAAAACAGAGTTGTATATATCAAGTCTGAGATGGCCATTGTTGGGAATATTCCATTTTCTCTGAGGAATAACAATTTTAGAGTTGGTATATATAAGTTTGGGGGTGTTTGGGGGCCTTGCCCCCTGCTAAAAATAAGTTTATTGGAGAAAAGCAGTGTCTAAGATTTGCTCTTCTGCAGTTTCTGACATTTCATTAGGGAACCATCCCATTTCCTATACCATGCGTCTGACTAATGCTGTGCTCTGTTCCATTTCCTATACCATGCATCTAATGAATGATCTGGTCTGTTCCATTTCATATACCATGGGTCTAACTAATGTTCTGCTCTGTTCCATTTCCTGTACCATGTTTGTATCTAATGCTCTACTCTGTCCCATTTCCTATACCATGTGTCTAATTCTTTGCTCTGTCCCATTTCCTACACCAAGATTCTAATAATGCTCTGCTCTGTCCCAATTTCTATACCATGCGTCTAATGCTTTGCTCTGTCCCATTTCCTATACCATGCATCTAAAGAATGATTTACTCTGTCCCATTTCCTATACCATGGGTCTAACTAATGCTCCATTCTGTCTCCTTTACTATACTGTGTGAATAACTAATGGACTACATTTTCCCATTTGCTGTAGTATTCATTTAAATAATGCCCTAGTCTGTCTAATTTTCTGTACTATACCTCTAAATAATACTTCATTCTATCTCATTTACTATACTATGCATCTAACTGATGCTCCACTTTATCTTATTTATTATAATATGCATTTAAGTAATGCTCAGCTCACTGTCACTATTAAACTATGTGCTCACTGTCACTATTATACTATGTGTTTAATGTTCCATCAGTCTAATTTACTGTACTATGCATTTAAGTAATCCAGTACTCTGTCTCATTTGGTATACTATGCAGTCGACTAATGTTCCACTCTGACTCCTTTATTATACTTTATATTTAAATACTGCTCCGCTTTATCTGATTTACCCGATCATAGCTTTAAGCAGTGCTCTACTCTGCCTCATTTGCTATAGTATGAAGTTAAATAATGCTCCACTCTGTCCCATCCACAATACTATGCATTTGAATAATGCTTTCTTCCTTTTCTCCTTTTGGCTGCTTCCATTAGGGATTGGCATAGTGGATCATTCGTGCGCAGAACGAGTGGCAGTAGAATTTTATGGTGTTGAGTTGCCAGCCTGGCACTCAACCTTCCTTGGAAGGCACACACATGCACACACTCACACCTAGGGCCAGTTCAGTATGTCCAATCCACCTGTAGCATGTTCATAGGTTCATAGGTTCCTCAATTAGTACTAGGCTAACTGCCCTTGGAGGCCATTTTAAGCCTAGCCAATTACCCTACGTGAAAATCAGTCTTCACTTTGTGTCTGTAAGGTAAACACCTTAACCATTATGCCAACCTCCCACCCTTCCCATGTCTTGGGAATGTGGGAGGAAACCAGTGCTCCTGGAGGAAACCCATGCAAACACAGCATGGACACGCAGACTGCACAGAAGGCACCACAGCGGACAATCAAACTGGAGAACCTCTTGCTGTGAGGTGACAGTGCTAACTGCTGCACCACCGTGCCTCCCGCATTTGAGTAATGCTTTACGCTAATTACTATGTTATGTTTCATTTTGTTGATATTAAATATATGTACATCTCTTTGTTGCAAGTTTTGCTATTACTGCTCCTTCATCTGTTGCAATTGTATATTTTATTTCCATCAGCATTACTTTGTGTTACAACTTTGCTTTTCAGATTATTCTTATCATTGGAGGTGACACATTCTGTATTACTCAGCTATGCATTTCTAATTAAAGTCACTTTGACTTCAGACTTTCGTGCCTTACTTATTGATAGTTTTTTATTTTTCATTTATTCTTTTGCTTTTATGTTTTATGCACAGCTGTAACAGATGGCTCTGATACAGTTTATTACAATATTATGTTCAGTTGCTTTTATCGAGACCTGGATATGTGGAGATTCTCTAATGCAATTCCATTAAAAATTAATTAGTCCTATTAGATAACCTTGTTATCAAAATAAAAATCAATGAATAGTGCATTAGATTGTATAGTGGAATCAGTAGGTATGCCCTTGTAAACAAAATAGATGAAGGCATACACATAAAACAAGTTTGCCTGTCTCTTTCACAGCTGGCAGTTGTAAAATCCATATCAACTTCTTTTGTAGCCAAATGCTTTTTCCCAAAGAATAATCTTTTTATAGCAACTTGTTTTTCAGAAACTCCTGGACAGATAGGCTGGCCTGAGATAGACTGGATGACATCACATGCTGTCTGTAACAATATTTTTCAATTGGTATGGAATTAAATCATCCTTGCCATTGATTTAGAATCACAAGTTTATTTGTACCAGAGAGCAGATGTTCCTACCTCACAGTCAGTCATTCCACAAGCACACATAAAACGTAAAACAGAAAAGTTCTTAATAATATTCATTACTCAACAATGACTATCCATTTAATGTTTCTCAGTCCTTATTGCATTTCGTAACTTATGCCATGGGAACTAGCCAGAAGCCTAGGCCTATCATCTTAGTTGCCTTATTTTGTGCTCTGCCATGTGTCTCCCACAGATGACAACATGAGAGATACCCATTCCACCTTCCTACCAGTAGCAGACATTATGCTGTACCTGTGAAAGTATCTACCCCAGAGATATACAGTACATAGAAGAACATTTTTATCACTAGCTACAAGGACAAAATCTGCATACCTCACATCCCACCTGACACTATGCTCCAGTTCTTTAATACAGAGTGGAAAAAAGGACCGTACATATTATTCTTTACTTACCATGTGGCAGTCATAGAGGCCACCATAAGAGACACTGATGAATTTCTCCTATAAAATATAGAGGTTCACTTAATAAGGAAATCACATAAATTCACTCAAAATCCTCCTTCCCACCATAAGTTCTGTATGTCTTACACTACAGATTTAGTTTACAAATGTATATTCTGTTTGACAATGTTATGGTTATACTTTGATTACTGTGTGTACAATTGGAATTATTTAAAATGAAGATTCTGACAGAAATATCAACATAAGGTGACTGCTATGTGTTATTTTTTTGTCAGACTGGTAATTTCATGTAACCCTGGGCTTAACCTGAAAATGGTATGAGAGGATTAGTATTCTATTCTGTCAACAAATAAACAAACAGACAAATCAACAGTGTTCCAAGCATGTCCGGCCTTAGGTAAACCGGCGTCCATCTCCCCCCACTGCCCAAGCCAACGTAATTACTTAATTACACCATCCAAATTGTTTTTTTTCTTCCTTTTCTCACAGTTTGTCTTACTCTTCAGGGTTTTCCTGCAGTTCATTCATTCATTCATTCATTCATTCATTCATTCATTCAACATGTTCTCCATAGGCAAGACCACACTCTGATAAGTGTAGGGAATCAGCTGCATTAAGCAGAGGTCTAGGGGACTGAGGATTCTAGATGCTATGAAGTACATTTTAGAGTTTTTTAAAAATAACTTTTTCATCTAATGATGACATAAGTAAAACCATGATCAAAGAAAGAAATTTAGCCTTATTCTTCAACTTTTTTTCTCCACCTTTTTAGCACATCTTAACTGACCATGACTACACTGTAATAACCACAGTTGAAATAAATGAATGACGCCAGGTGAGTCCAGAGACTGCTAGGCTCTCTGAAGTTATGAGGCTTCTAGATGCTTTGGGGTACATTTTAGAGTTTTTAAACAATCTTTTCATCCAGTCATGGCCTGAACAAAAACATGTTTAAGTAAAAAAATTCAGACTTACTCTTCTGTTTTGCTTTTTCCTGCATCCTTTTAACACACCCTACCTTACCAAGACTATACTGTAAAAACTAAATGAAGCTGAGGGTCTGGGGGCTACTCTGAGGGGCAGTTTAGAGCTTTTTTTCAAGTTTTTGAACCAATGATGGCGTGAACAAAAATCATGCTTATGGAAAATAAATTCAATCTTGCTCTTTTATTTCAAGGAAGAAATAAGTAGTGTCCAAGTTTTAATGTTCAAAGCTGACCAAACACCAGTTCTCAATAAACTGAGAAGACAAATGCATGTGAGGATACATATATCATACCAAGTGACAATACATGTCAGCGTATCTGATTCCCTCAAAATAAATAGTCACTTTCTATAAATCCCCCTCTGGTGCTAAATTTGAGATGAACTGAGCAGAGTGGATGAGAGGTGTTGACTCCAACTCTTAGCTAAGATATATAAGTATCCTGTTTTTTTTTCAATTACTTATTGTTTCTAGCAGTTTATATATAGCACTTTTATTGTAATCTGCATGGGTAACTGATTTGTTTGCAGTTAAAATCATTCTGTATCTTTACAAATCTTTATCTGTTTAAAAACTTTCATTTTGTGGCTTTCTGTGGTGCTTTGTAGGCTAATAGCTTTAGTATTTGTTCTAGTTCAGAATTGTTGAATCTGGGCTTGTTGTTTATACAGTGATTGTTCAAAGCACATGAACAGGCCATCTTGAATTAGCTGAAGCCTTTCTTTACCTTGGCTAGAATGTATTAATTGGCTGCAGGCTAGTGGGGGCTGGTTCTTTTGTGTTTTTGTAAAAAAAAAAAAAAAAAAAGTTGTTCTTCTGGTATTTAAGCCCTAACTTTGAGAGAGTTTATGTCTATACACACTGAGCATACACAATGGGCAGAGTGGATGAGAGGTGTTGACTCCAACTCTTAGCTGAGATATATAAGTATCCTGTTTTTTTTTCGATTACTTATTGTTTCTAGCAATTTATATATAGCACTTTTATTGTAATCTGCATGGGTAACTGATTTCTTTGCAGTTAAAATCATTCTGTATCTTTACAAATCTTTATCTGTTTAAAAACTTTCATTCTGTGGCTTTCTGTAGTGCTTTGTAGGCTAATAGCTTTAGTGTCCCCACCTGCCCTCCCTGTTGGTGTCTTGGTGTTATACTTGGTGGCTTTGCAGTTGCCCGCCCCTACTGTAGATCTGATCTTTGACACTCCTCTCAGTCTAGTGTCATTAGCTCTTTCTACCTAATACAGAGAGAACATTTGATAAGGCCTTCTGTTTCTCCTTTTTCCTTTTCAAAAAAAAAAAAAAAAAAAAAAAAAAAAAAAATAATTTTGCCTGAATTTTCTTAAGTTCTGACTGTGCTACTTAAACATTTTGGAAATATAGAGTATATTCTAGAGCATAATTGCCTTAATATTGCTACAACTCAAGTGTTCTAGGTTGCACTGCATCTGAAGTGTTTGTGTGTTTTAGCTGCTTTTCTGTATATATAGACTTCTCTGTATATGCAGACTAGCTACTTATTCTGCTGTGTTACTGCCTCTTAAATCGTTTTCCAGTTGTGCACTTGCCTTCATTTAAAAAGTTTTAAATTGCTAATTTTGTAGAGTTTTAATTGCATTTACTGTTTAGGACTACACACAAGTGTGTTAGCCTTTTCTGTGTTTATTTACTGTATTATTGCATTGTTTAGCCTGTTTCAACAACAACAAAAAATACTATCTTGTTTGCTCGTTTCCCACCTTTTCTAGCCATTCCATATCCCAGGCTTTGCTTGTCTCAGGACTTTATTTTCTGTGCTCAGAGCTATCCAGACCTTACTGTGGTAGAGAGAAGTCCTACTGCCTACCAGTGGGACTGGTAAGTATTGTACTGCCTAGCTAACGCTAGAGGAGTGGTTTCCAGATCTGAAATTGTAATTTTATTAGCCTTTTTGGGCTGATTTCTATCCCTTTCAACTTTCTGGCTTAAAAATGCCTGTGTTTGCACATTTTTCGCAGCACTATGAGGCTACAGTTAAACTATTCCAGGTGCCAGAAAGTCTGCTGTTCAAATTTTCCCTTAAAACTAGCTGGTTTCTCAGTAGTAGCACTATAATCTGAACCCCCTGTGACTAGCACTTCCTCTAGAACCTGCTGGAAAGCACTAGGAAGCCTGAAACTGATGCAAGCACTCAGCTCTCCTTGTCAATAAGGAGAAATTAATCATAGGCACTAAACAGCCTACAATTGCAAAGTACCTTGCAAAGGTTAAGGGAAAACAGCTCTTAAACTTCACAAAAAAGCACCTAAACAGGCATGTCCAAGGGTCAGCGTCTGATGATTTCTCCTGTCCACCTGGTGAATCTGGGCATACTGGGGCAATGCAGCAACTGCCTTATGTACACAGACAATCCTCTCCTCCTACCACCCAACACTACAACCTGTGAGAGATGCACTTACATAGCCAAACTGGAAGCAAAGCTCTCTCCGGTCAAGATTGTGCTAAACAGTCATGAGGAGAAGGCTAACACCTGCATTACACCTCTAGCAACTCATAGCCCATCTAAACCCACACCATCAACACCCACACATGGCAACACTAAACCCACATATGCGGAGGTCCTTAACATTAACCTGCCCAAGCAACAAGGACCTCCGAAGCCGAAATGCAAACAAACACCAGTCACAACGAAAGTGACACATAGCTCACAACACCAGTGTGCCACCCAACAACAGCCTCTAAGACAAGACAATGTACCCAGCACTTTAGTCATAGGTGAATCTATAGTCAGGCACACTGATGTCCCACTCACCAGGCTGAACAAGGAGAAAATTACAGTCAGCTGCCTGTCGGGTGCCAGGGTCCGCCACATAATGCATGCACTCAAGTCACTCCACAACAAGTACAAATACGACTCTGTCATTGTCCATGCTGGAGTGAATGACTTGAGATGTACCTCCCTGGACTACATGAAAAGCGACATGGAAGAGCTCTTGGATCATGTGACCCAGGCAGGTATGACCCTAGCCCTGAGTAGCATCCTGCCTTCGCCCAGAATGATACCACAGTATAAGGACATAATGATTGACTTCAACAATTGGCTAAGCTTCTGGTGTCATTCAAAGGGGATCCAGTATTTGTCTGCTTGGGAAGACATGATCGACAAACCATGATGCTTTGCCAGAGATGGTCTGCACCTGTCACCCCTGGGATTCAGGTTACTGGCTAAAGCTCTTGCCACCCCTATAGTGCCTTTTTTAGGCAAGGTTCAAAGGATAAAACCACCACCGTAACAGATACAAGCATGCAAAATCTGAAGGTAATGCTACTCAATGCTAGAAGTCTAAACCTCAAAATGCACTCTCTCGAGGCACTTCTAAAAATGAAGAACATCGATATCTGTGCAGTGACTGAGACCTGGTTCAAGGCTCCAGACAGTACCCCTGCAATACCAGGCTACAATTCTTACCACAGTTTTCGACCACAAAACCAAGACTGAAGCACTAAAGGTGGAGGAGTGTCCATATTCACCAAGGATATTCACACCTCCAGGCTAGTTGCCCAACACAATGCATCTGAAATTCTCCAGGTGCAACTAACACTAGGTAAGACTGCAATCCAAATTGTATCTTGCTACAGATCCCCCACCATACCCCAAGATTCTCATTACACCTTCCTAAACATACTGGAAAATATTAAGATACAGCCAAACAACCTAATACTGGGTGATTTCAACTACCCTGCCATTAATTGGGAAAACTACTCGGGTACCGACTCCTTTTCCCAACGGTTCTTGGAATTCATAAATTCCAACACCCTGGATCTACTAATCCATTGTCCCACCAGGGGCTCCAATATCCTAGACCTGGTCATTACCAACATGGGAGATAGATGCTCCACACCAGTGGTCACCCCCTCATTGGTCAGGTCTGACCATAAGCAAATCACCCTTCACATCCACATACCACCCCCACCCCCCAGTAAGGAAACCTCCTTAAAAAAACTTCTCCAAAGCTAACTTCATGCTACTGAAGTCAGAAGTGACAAACTTCACGACACCCACGCAGACAGGATCTGGAAGTTCGACTGCAGAATCCTACACTAAGGCACTGTATGAGCACATCCACTCGTGCATGAATCGTGCCATCCCAAATAGAACCAAGATGCTCTTCTCCAATAAAGGAAGCCAATCTGGTGGTCACCTGCTATAAATAAACTATACAACAGAAGGAAATAACTGTTGCAGAAAAGAGGAAAATCCCAGGATGCAAAAAGCTCCCTCACCATCCTCAGTAAGAAGCTGAGATCCCTCATAAAATCCTCAAAAGCTAGTTACGAAAATAAATTGCCAAAGATTCCAAAGACAACCACAAGGCATTCTATAGTTATGTCAAGAATCTAAATGGAAATGCTCAGATCTGCTCTGAGCTACAACAGAATGGCATTAAATATACTGATCCCAAGGATATTGCCAATATCCTGGCAGATCGATTTAGTGCCAACTTCACCCCCCTCTCACCCTCTAAAGGGCCCATCTCAATACCAAAAGATTGCCAAATTCCAATAATCACAGACACACAGGTAGAAACAGCACTCTCCAAAGCTAAGAATACAGCATCCATGGGACCAGATGACATCCCAGGCTATGTACTACATCAACTACAAAATGAACTGGCACCCCACCTAAGTGTCATGTTTAATCATAGCCTCACCTCAGGCTTTGTGCCCACTGAGTGGCGCACAGCTAGAGTTATCCTGCTCCACAAGGGAGGATCCACCTTGGATCATGGGAACTACCGTCCCATCAGTCTGACAAGCCTAATCTGCAAGGGCATGGAACGCATTATCATGGAACTTATAAACAAAGACATTGGCAACCTTCAAACACTAGACCCCACCCAGTTTGGGTTTGTGAAGGGCCGATCTTGTCTCCTGAATCTGATTGACTTCTTTGAATCAGTCTCCAGAGCTGTGGATGAGGGTAAGGCGGTCCACACAGCCTATCTGGACCTCACCAAGGCCTTTGACACCATCCCCCACTCTGGAATCATAGATAAACTTACTAAGCTGGGCATAAATCCCTACATCACTCGATGGGTTGCCAACTGATCAGAGAAGTGACAAGTGGAGTACCTCAGGGTTCAGTCCTGGGACCACTTTTGTTTGGCATCTACTTCTCTGAAGTACAGGCCAACACTAAGGGACTCTGGCTAACAAAGTTTGCAGATGACTGCAAACTAGGTGCCATTATTGAATCCCCAAATGATGTGGATATTCTACAAAAGGGCCTTACAGAAACAGATGCCTGGTGCCAGAGCCAAGCTTAATGCCACGAAATGTATAGTTATCCCCTTTGGAAAAAACATGTACCCATGAACTACCACATAGGTGGCAGGACACTAAACATCAAAAGTGTGATGAGAGACTTAGGGATACAAGTGGACAGTGGTCTCACTTTCGATAACCACATCGCCACAACAGTCAGGAAATCCTTCTATGTGGCACACCTCTTCACTAAGGGCTTTTCATCCAGAAAAAGGGAGGTCATTGTCCCACTGGACTCATCCCTCATTAGACCCATTATAGAGTATAATGCCCCATTTGTTATGTACCTCACAAGACATCTGCAACAGCTGGAAAGGCCACAGAAATACCTCACTAAAAGAATCACAGGCCTAAAGCAGATGCCATATGCTGATCGTCTAAAAAAACTCCAGCTATACTCTGTGGCATGTCGTCTACTCAGAGGCGATCTCTGCTTAACATACAAAGCCATGTCAAACCCTGAGCTGTTGGACATGCTTCACTTAAAGAAATCCCAATCCCTCAGAGCCACATGCTCCAGGGATCTAAACCTTATCATCACAATGAACAAAATATACTGGAGGGATAGGTTCCTGACCCAGAGACTCCCCATACTCTGGAATAGACTGCCCATACATGTCAAGCAGAGCGCCTCATTGGCCCTCTTCATAAGGAACCTTGATGATTGGATGGGAGATAGGAAATTCACCCCGGGGATCATGTCAGTCGCCCTGCTAGACAGGGACCCAGAAAAGTAAATATTGTGGGAAGAAATTTCCAGGGAATTGTTATGGCTAGGCTTGCATAGGCCTTAGGTCCGATAGCCTAGTACCAACCTATGAACCTATAAATTAAGGCACATATGCCCACAGTCATATATTTCAAGCATGCCTCTAAAGCCCATATTGCCAAAAGATAGCCACTTTCCATGTACCCTTCTGAAATGCGATTGGAATAAAACTGGAAAAAATAAAACATATATAATATAACATATTTGCTGTCAGACATGTATAAACAACGTGCTTCTGTACTCTCCCCCAAATGATAGGCACCTGCATATGCATTAGATATTTGATTGTGAATAAAATAAAAAAATGATTACAATAATGCTTCCCATGTGTTACTTCTAGACAGTACAATGCACCTGCACAAGCTGTAGTGACCCTCTGTGCACCCCTCTGAAGTTTGTGAAGAAAGTGAAAGAAATAATGGGAACACTCGCCCCAGCCCAATACAATATATAGTGAGTTCTGACGTGTGGGAGGAATATTACAGAAATAATGATGCTGCATCCACCCATCCCCATACACAACTACAGAAACCTTCTCTGTACGTCTATGAGCAGGGCTGGTTTTAGACTAGGTGGGATTAGGACACAGGTGACTACCAAGCCCATGTCAAAATCCACTTATGCAGCCTTGGTTTGTGGGAGCCCCTCATCCCCAGAAGCCCTGAAGATTGGTGCATTCTGTGACGCATTTTATCTCTTATGTTTTGACAGATGATTGTTAAACTGAAAAAGTGATATAGGTACGTTTACGTTCAGTTCAGACATCTTACTGTGATAAAAGAGGATGGTGTGCAATGTATTTTACCTTTGTTCCAAACAAACAGTTGCCACACATTAAAATATTGCATGTTGTTTCACATTAAGCAGCATTAGTCCTGAAAAGCTGGAATAATAAACAAACAGAAACAAGCAGCTGGTAATGTTCTTCCACAAACAGCACCAGCAATTATACCTACTTTATCTGCATTTTATTTATTTATTTATTTATTTACATTTGTTGACCGGGAGTGTCCGACTGGACGTAGGTCCATTTTCAGTGGAGGTTCGGGGAGAAAACCTCCACAGTTAAAATATACAGACATATATCAGGTGTCCAGCTAAGTAGTCCATCTTACTTCTCACAAATTCAGAGTAGTCCTCCAAAGCCAGGTAGTGAATGTTTAAAATGTGCAAATCACAAAATGGTCATTTATTTCATTTAGCCAACACCAACCCCCTACCCAGCAGTTATAGCCATGATGTCTGATGGCTGTGTAATATTATTTCATCTTCAGACAAACAAAATGACATGCATTAAAATATTCCAAATTGCATTTCAAAAATCACAAAGCCAAAAATATCTAGTTGCCAGCATCATTATAAAAAAAAAAAAAGCTAATATTTATCTTACCACTTTTTTCAAACTCATCGCATCATTCCTCTCATCTCAGCTATCCAGAATTCTGCAGAATGTCCCTGCTTTTTTCTCATATTTTGACCTCTGCTCTTCTCAAGAAAGCTTTACAAAATTTAAGAGAACAATTTATTCCCTGATGGAAATTAGAAACGTCTGTCAGATAAAAAAAAAACTCTAATTTTTGATTTTCTGGTAAACTAATGACCATTGCAGTCGGTCAGTAAAAACAGGCATTATAACTTCTTTGAGTGTTTTTGCACCTACATTTAAACATTGCAGGGTCTCTGCTCTGTGACCTTCCAATGTTCAAGTCTAACGTTATGCTATTTGAATGTCAGAGCACCACCCCTTGAGTGTCCGCTGTGCCATGGGAGCTTTTTAGGAGTGCCACTTTATTTATTTATTTCTTACAGCAAAGAAATGATGTATTTAATTTATCTAAAAATAAATAAATGTGAAAAGAGCACCCCTACAAGTGCTGTGCCCTAGGCAACATCCTAATTGGCCTATGTGTAAGGTATGCCCTGGTTCCAAGATCAACTGATGATATCCTTTGATCCCCTGGACTGATCAGAACTAAAATAGATTATATAGTTAAGGTGTTTCTCTAATGCCAATGTACTCTGAGAATATTTTAATGTACAAATCTCAATCCCAATCCCAAGTCTTCTATCTCAACATTGTTTCCTGCTGTACAATCCTTTCATCTATTCCAGGGGTGAACTCTCACCTTTTGAAATATGTCAATCCATAGAACTTCTGGCTTGAATGTTGTCTAACACATAAAGTCCAGAATGAGTAAGCGAGACACAAATGGGTTCTGTAAATGTACTTGCAAAGAAATTGCAATGACATATTGAATTCCACCAGGATTGCAACTATGTTTTGATAAAAGAATTTTAGAAACATCTGTCAGATATTTGCGAACAACAATATGGATCTTACTCATGTGTTTTACAAAATGGTTTAAGCTACACATTGATTTGTCCCAGATATACTTGCCGTAGTAGAAGATTAGTCCCTCTAGCAATGATTGCTAGTTAGAACACATTACCTACTGAAACAAGGAGAAGTGCATAATACAATTGACTGTTTAATGGTAAATGTGTTTGCTTTAACACTACCCTTTGTTTACATTCTCACCAAAATGAAGCATGCCTCCTGTTGCAGTTGAACGGGGGTGGGGGGGGGGCAGTGGATAAAATACATGTAGAATAAGAAAGACATATATTGCTAGGCAAATTATGCAAATTATTTTCAGAATCCAATATCAGTTGTCTGCTTTGTTCTTTGGGTTGCCTTTAAAGCACTCAGTTTAAATACCCAGCAATTAGTAATTTTTATTATTTCTTGTTGTTATAGAAACTTACTATCAGGCAAGTCAGATACCTTCAGTTGCACATTTGCTTTTTAAAAATAATAGTCATGCCTTGTGTGCTTTTTACATTTGAGTATGCTGTGTATTAAAATACCTGCCCTTAAGAACCAGAAGTAATTATTGTAAAAGTAACAACAGCCTTTGATATGAGACTTCATACATGAGGGAAGCAGGAGCTTCTTGTCAGAATCCTGTATTTATTTATTTAATCATTCATTTATTCTCATTTGTTGACTGGGAGGTCTGACATTGCAAAACTGCTTTACAGCACAGTTCCAGGGAGAAAAGCTCCATTGATACAATATGATACAAGACAGCATACTGAATTGGTTCATAAAAAAAAGCATTCTGAATACAAGTATATACTCACATTAGTGCAATCACAATCCATCCATTCATCCACAACCCTTTTTTTCCATGTTTACATGGGGTCAGGATGTCACTTCAACAGTGACAATAATCTAGAGCCAAGGTTTGCACCACCAGGTGGCTAGCCCTGCCGTGGTAGTACTTCCACACCACACACTTACATACATGTGCACACCAGTGGCCAGTTTTGGATGTCCAATATCGTACTGAAATAAATCACATTATATTTGAGCATTTCTATGCATTTCCATAAATGAAATGTATTTTCTCTATTCATATGCGTGATTACCTTGACATTGCTGAATGACGCCAGTAACTGACCAAGTTCTGACTTAGCAGTTCAAGTAAAGTAAGATGTTATGTTTATATAGTGGTCTAATATTGAAGATTATAATTGGATCTCCATAACCAGTTTATTATGTTTTTAAGACTTGGATACTAAGAAATTCACCTTAAGAGTGAAGCCAGGGACGTGAATCCTGGCATCTATGTCAAGAATACATAAGAAAAGGTTAGGATTGGTGACCTGATCATAGTTTTTATAGTGCATGGAGCTTTAACTGCTTCATGTACTACCAGTTACATGAAAAAGTGTAGGAGCTTAAATCTGTTTTAATGGATTTTCTAGCCTTTGAAATCTGATAAAACGCTTAGCCTTGTCAAGTAGACAGTAGGCCAAAATGAAGTGCCCCTCTGCTGAATAATCATCTTTAAAAGCTGCTAGACATTTCATTCTGCAGTACTTTTTATATGTATGTCAGAGTGAAGTTTTAACAGCTTTTAAAAGCTGATTTACCTTCTGCTGTTCTACTTTGCAGGCCTACACCATTCCTTGTTAACCTGTAGTCCGAGACCTAATTTTAACAGTGCTTAAGGATGCTTAACAAAAGTTTGTTAAGCACTTTTTGGACATCAGAAAGGTGCTTAACATGCTTATTTCTTTTTTGTTTTTAATATATAATTGCAGTGCTTCATGTACTACATAGTACTTTAATTTTAACCAAAATTTGTCAGCTAGAGTTTAGCCATATTTAATACATATATGATCTGCTTTATGTTGAATTAGAAATGGCAACTCTAGAACTGCAGATATTGCATCGCTTATGCACAGTATTCCAATCTGCATTGTGTCAGTGTATGAACTTTGACTCTTTGATCAAATACCATTGCATTTCTAGTAGTAAACAAGTTCTGTTTTGTAACTGACAGACTGTGAAATGTCCTTATTGGTCTGTGCTAAGCTGAGCTATTTCAGAGTTACAGTATAGATGAAGGGTAACAGAAATAGATTAAACTTGGCTAGGAACAGAAAATCTTTTCTCACAAAAACTTATAGCTAAAATATTTTCAGGGGAAAAGAATTATTTCACAGACCAGTTTCATTGTTGCATTAGATGAATTAACAGCATTTTCCCACTGAAACATATAATGCTGTTACTGAGGCATATAACAGGGATATACACTAGTGAACTCTGAAACTTTCTCTGCAGGATGCAAAGATACACTTTCAAGACAGATCTCAGCTTTTCTCTTGTCAGTATGAGAGGTAATGAAGTACTTTTTGTATTGATTATCTATTAAATAAGTTTTACTTTCACTTAAAATGTCAGTTGAAGTCTTGTAAAATGGTTTATTTATCGTACATACAAGCTATATTTATTTACCCTTAATTCTGTTCATTATGATTAACCTGCAACATAGCCATAGGGTGTTTTTTCTAATGGCAATATACACAGCAAGAATACATTACAGTTAAACCTTGATGTGCATAGTACAATCCTCAGTTTTCCAACTCTGTAGTTTCATGTTGCACAAATGTTTCATTTATTTCAAAGGTGAGCATAGTAGGTGAGTAAACTTTCATCATTTTGTGCTAGATCTCAATTTTATTTAAAGCATGCCTTATCTTGGAATTAAAACCTCTTTAAGTGCCTGACAACTATCTACTTGTTTCATGGGGAAAACATGATCAAAGTAAAAATTGAACAGCAAACAAGAAACAAGCCCAATATAAATTGCTTAAAGGATTACTGCACAGGTTATGGACCACACATAATAGATTGTCATTCTGTTTAGTTTACGGGTAAAGCCTGCAAAGATGACTGCAAGTCTCCAACAAATGTAATGAGCTTCTGAAAATACTGTAATCCTGTCCTTTATTACAAATACTGTCATATGCATTTCAGTACCTAAGGCTTATACATTATCTAGTTATGTAAATATTCTCTGCATGGCAACAACAAAAAGGCTTTCAATGTTGGTAATTCTTTAACAGTATGCTTATTAAAGCTTATTTGCATCTTACAGTTTCAGACAAGCTTACCTGATGGTCATTAAAGCACTGCTACTTAAACACAGAGCAAAAGGCACTCCAACGCCATGCATATTCTGAATAAAGCATAAATCAACAGTATAAAAATATGACAGAAAACCAGAACATTCTGCAAAATCAAGGACAGATGAAAATCCACTGTAGTACTTGTGTCTACCTTGGATGGGGGATACTCTGCACACTTACACTGCATAACTGCACCTTGCCTTGCTTGGACACATCCAGAGTAACTACTTGGGGGAGTGGGGTGCAACAACTATGTCACAATTTGAAATGTCTCTGGCTGACGGTGATGGCCCTGACACAGTTGTCATACCTCTCAGCCTCAGAGCAAGAAATCTGGACAAAGCCATAAACAGAAGTGGGACAAAGGCCCAAAAATAAGGACCATTTTTAAATATTGCTCTTACAAACTTGCATTAGTATGAATTTTCTGAAGGGTATGAAATCTGAAACTCAAATGCCTGTCATTATTTTCTAACTTCAATCTTTAATGATTTACCACTAATTTGCCAGAAAACCACAATTTTATGAAAAATGGACCAAAAATGTGATGCAAAAATATAAAATAGCCACACAATACAGCTGGGAACCTGTCAAAGAAGGGACACTTTTTAATATTAGTACTATTAACTTGAGCAGTTGACAAAATAAGAGACTCTACATGCATTTCTGAAATTAAAAATTATCTATAACTCTGATCATTACAATTATTTATTAATTGCAAACCCTCCACATTTTCTTCCAAATTTGCAATTTTGCAGAGGGATTATTATGGGGAGAGCAACATTTTGAGCCAAACTCAGGGACAGTTGAGAGGTTTGGATATACCTAATTCTATTAAGTGATTTATTTGCGCATACCTTTCATCCTCTTAACGCAGAAAATCTGGACAAGGCCAAATATATTGGGGGAACATACAAACAGTACTAAAAATTGCTCTTGTATAAACTTAGTTGACAGAACAATAGCTCTTGCTTTAGCATGCATTTTTCTGAGGAGTATAAAGTCTGAAACTCAGTGTCTGTCATTATTTAGTGACTTCATTCCCAAATGATTTGCCAGAAAACCATAAATTTTATGAGGAACAAACCAAAAATAAGAAGCAAAAATCTATTCATTCTGCAAAAATCTGGACAGTTAAGAGGTATAGCTCAGCTGGGCTGTCTGAGTTTGCTGCCCTACCCCCTCCCAAAATCATGGTTGAATGGGGCCTCCCCACTGCAGCTATTCCAATGCCCCATTACTTGTGTATTTCACCCCATTTACCATAGCCACTGTAGTGTGCATACTGCTTTACGTCTACGATGATCTGGATTTCATTTAAACATTTTATTTTTCATTTTACAGCATAAACACTAATAGACATCTGCTAAACAAATCAATGCAGTTTCACAATGAAAATAGATTTAGCATTAACACTTCTCTGCCCTTGAAACTCACATTCATTGAAACAGCATTGAAACCCACATTCAAAGAAAATACATCTGGCCCGTGGCAGATAAAGATTAACTTTGAGCCATTTTCAAATCATAGGGCCCTTGCACAGGAAACATACATGTGTTCTTTGATACACTTTCCTGATTGTACTAAATTATAGTCCTCATATAATACAGTAAAGCTGTTAGAGGGCATTTTAAATATATTGTTTTGTACATTTTTCCAGTAAACAATGAAACTAAATGCATACACTAATAATGACAAAACTGCCCAGTTCAGAACATTTCCATCATAAAAGTCTACTCAAACTTCTACAATCCACCAGTGTCAGAAAATATGCACAATCTATGCAGAAGTAAAAGTCATCTAAATAATTCCACATTCCACATTAAAGAGATCTGTAACTAATGAAGAGGTTGCTGCTAGCAAACAACTTTAATATTTCATTGTTTCATCTACAAATAAAGTGCCTGTTGCCATAGAATAAATTGCCTATGTTACAATAAAAAAATGATATGCTAGTAATATTGCAATAGGGAATCGATGGCAAACTGATAACAGGTTCATTTTTACTAGGTATCTCCACCAAAGAGGACATTCTCAGGACTGCAGAATCCACACCCTTTAAAAGTACACCATAGTACAGTATCAGCAATGCATCTATATACTGTAGGAGTAGAACCCACAGCCTTCTGCATCAAAAGACAATACACTACCTGCTGTGCTATTAACAATACATGCAGACTCAGCATAAGCAACATTAAACTTCTCTTCAAGTTCTCAGCTCTTGTAAAATTCACTTGACACTCAACTGTCTCTCTCAACTTTGAAGCACAAGAAATCTGCAAAAAGCCAAAATTTATTGGGGGGGTGGAGGCAAAAGCCAAAAAGCTAGGGACACATTTTAAACATTGCTTGTATAATCTTGGAAAGTTGCTAGAATAAAATGCTGCATTACCACCGTGCATTTCACTGCCAAGTCCTTGACGCTGTGCACTACAGTCAGAGCAACATACCACTATGCCAAATCAGTTGTTTCTTGAAAGACAGGTAGACTGAAACTTAAATGGCTATCATTTACTGAATCCAGTTCTCACCATAGCTCTCAACTGCTTAGCACAAAACACATAGACAAAGCCAATAATGGGGGAATGCAGCCCCAAAAATAGGGGCAAATTTCAAATATTTATCTTATAAACAGAAAATTGCTAGAATAAAAGGTTTTGTGTTACCATGTACTTTCCTAAGAATATGAAGTCTGAAATTCAAATGCCTATCATTATTCAAAATCCAGAAAAATTTCACAAGTGGTAGTGGATAGGGAAGATCTTGCTACTTGGTCCCAAGGTGCAGGGTTTGAGTTTATCTAGCCAACAGGTATATTTAACTGGGGCATTTCACACACACACACACACACACAAACACACACACACACACACACACACACACACACACACACACACACACACACACACACACACACACACACACACAGCCTACCTGATCGTTCAACAGCAGTTTCCTTCCTACAGCAGGAAAATCAAACTCCAAGTCCATTCATTCAAAGGCTTGTCCATTCCACAGTAAAGCCCATGAGAACAAGTCCTTCCCTCATGGGAGTGCAGGCTGGGTAGCAGCCTGCAGATGTTGCAGTCTGATCTCCTTCCAATCTATGCAGTTGTAACTGCATAGACTTCTGGGATCTCTGCTGCTAAATGCTGTCTTCATAATCTGGACTGCTGGTGAGACAGTCTGGATTCTGTGTGCATGCTCTGGGACTGGTTCACCAACAGTCTGGATATACTGTTATTTTCTTTTCTTTTTACAGCTGGGGGGCTGCAGTCTTGCAGCCCAATAGCACAAACCACCCCTGGTGTGTGTGTGGGTCTTCCTCTATGAGTGAATGAATGGCAACTTGCTGATGCAACAAATCCTTTAACCCTAAGCTCCACCCAAAAAAACTAGGGACACGTTTTAAACATTGCTTGTATAATCTTGGAAAGTTGCTAGAATAAAATGCTGCATTACCACCGTGCATTTCACTGCCAAGTCCTTGACGCTGTGCACTACAGTCAGAGCAACATACCACTATGCCAAATCAGTTGTTTCTTGAAAGACAGGTAGACTGAAACTTAAATGGCTATCATTTACTGAATCCAGTTCTCACCATAGCTCTCAACTGCTTAGCACAAAACACATAGACAAAGCCAATAATGGGGGAATACAGCCCCAAAAATAGGGGCAAAGTTCAAATATTTATCTTATAAACAGAAAATTGCTAGAATAAAAGGTTTTGTGTTACCTTGTACTTTTCTAAGAATATGAAGTCTGAAATTCAAATGCCTATCATTATTCAAAATCCAGAAAAATTTCACAAGTGGTAGTGGATAGGGAAGATCTTGCTACTTGGTCCCAAGGTGCAGGGTTTGAGTTTATCTAGCCAACAGGTATATTTAACTGGGGCATTTCACTCACACACAGAGTCACACGCACACACACACACACACACACACACACACACACACACACACACACACACACACAGCCTACCTGATCGTTCAACAGCAGTTTCCTTCCTACAGCAGGAAAATCAAACTCCAAGTCCATTCATTCAAAGGCTTGTCCATTCCACAGTAAAGCCCGTGAGAACAAGTCCTTCCCACATGGGAGTGCAGGCTGGGTAGCAGCCTGCAGATGTTGCAGTCTGATCCCCTTCCAGTCTATGCAGTTGTAACTGCATAGACTTCTGGGATCTCTGCTGCTAAATGCTGTCTTCCTAATCTGGACTGCTGGTGAGACAGTCTGGATTCTGTGTGCATGCTCTGGGACTGGTTCACCAACAGTCCGGATATACTGTTATTTTCTTTTCTTTTTACAGCTGGGGGGGCTGCAGTCTTGCAGCCCAATAGCACAAACCACCCCTGGTGTGTGTGTGGGTCTTCCTCTATGAGTGAATGAATGGCAACTTGCTGATGCAACAAATCCTTTAACCCTAAGCTCCACCCAAAAAAACTTCCTTAAAATACTGTTTCTGTTTTCAGTGTGTTTGCAGGTGGTCAAACCCCACTAACTATTATAAACAGCATTGTGGTTGCATTATATGGGGGGCAATCACCAGAAAATGGCACTTAGTGCCTGCACAATTCATTAACAATGTTTTCCTTGTGGAGATGCCAGTATTGTCAGTGAACTGAGTTTTGTTCAGGGATTTCTGCATATTCGAGCAGTACTGTAGCCATGTGTGCTTGTGTGTGTGTGCGTGTGTGTGTGCATGTGTGTGTGTGTGTGTGTGTGTGTGTGTGTGTGTGTGTGTATATATATGTATGTGTGTGTGTTTTGTGCCTCTGTGTGTGTGTTTTCTGTGTGTGTGTGTGTCTGTGTGTGTGTGTGTGTGTGTGTGTGTGTATGTGTGTGTGTGTGTATGTGTGTATTTTGTGCACGTGTGTGTCTGTGTCTGTGAGTGAGAGAATGACATTTTATTCTTTGAAAAAGTTCCTTTTGATTACACTACAGACCTCTATTTTTCTTTCTTATGTAAACTGGAAGCAGACATGTTCTTCCTCAAAACGTAAGTTATGTTAAGAAATTATTTTGCATATAACATTGACATACATTAGAACAAGAACATCATCTTATCATTATGGCTAATAAAGTAGGGTTGACAAAAGAACTGGGGTTACTATTACTTAAAATCTTTAAATGACAATAGATACCAGGTTAATAAGGAATGCAATTATTTAGTTGCATCAGTTTAATTTTAAATTTAGGTCATACTGAAAACTCTACTGAAAGAAAAATAAAATAACAAATACCACAAATAATGAAATTTTATTTGAAAAACAATAAAACCCACAAAACATAAAACTAACAGCAGGTATGTAAGTATCTGCAACTTACAGTGAAGCATTATTACAGCCTCCCTGTTAGGTTAGTAAACTTCCAAATGTTTACTATTGTTACCTAAGTTTTATGGACACTATCCAAAGACACCTCAGATCTTTCATGCACACCGCCTTCATCTTACATCTGATGTTCCTTATACCATTATGATGTCATTTCCCACTTGCACATTGTCCTGCTTTCTCCAAAGCATAAGATGCATGTGAACTATTTCAGCTATTCATTAATCATTCTAAAAGGCACTTGTAATAGTATCCCTGCATTTCTGAGAGCATCCTAAAAGGCACTTGTAATAGTATCCCTGCATTTCTGAGAGCATCCTAAAAGGCACTTGTAATAGTATCCCTGCATTTCTGAGATAAACGCCTTAGCCACACATTACATTTTCTCTTCAGTTTTGGAAGCCCCAGACAAGATTAACGTAGTCAAAGACTATATTGTAATTAACTGCATGCTGTCTACAGCAGTTTTAGATAACTGCAACGCTCAGTACATTTGACATACTTTCAATTGAATCCTATAAGTTGTGAGGTCAAATCAGATCATAAAACCATACTTTGGACAGATACCAATATACTGAAAATAGTAAAGATTGTCTAAAGAGAAAACGCATTCTTCTGTAAAGTTTTCAACCCTTATACACACATTTGAATGTATCATCACTTGTCCAAGGCAAACAGATAATATCAATAGAATTTTTAGTTTATGCAGATTTCTGTTTTCTTATGATGTCTTTCAACTCTGGTGCACATATTTGGTTAGGGACACACTGACAGAAGTATGAACATTATGTCCTTGTTCATAAGTAAGACTATCAACAACATTAAGCATCTCTCACTCTGTGCAAGGCAGAGAATAGGTATCACTAGCAGTGTTCATGTAAATATGTAAGGGGCATATGTGTTCATCGCATTTGTATAAATCTGCACATATTGCATCATATCCTCATTAGTGACATATGCAAATCTTCATATGTTGATTATTGGATATAGTACAGGCACACCCAACTACTTTTGTTTCATTTGCTCTGCCATATCAGAAGATCCTAGCATTATGCCATAGCTGATGCAATCATTTGAATATTAAACCAGATATAAAATACTTCATATTTTTCTTGAAAAATACAGGCAGTTCTTGAGAGCTATGCACCAGTAATATGAATTCCATTTTGTCATAATGTGACCCCTCTAGTGACATTGCCACTCTATTTTCTGCATTACTGAGTTATGTACATATTAGCATAATATATTAAAATATATATATTATATATAAATATATAATATATTAAAATGTCAAATGAGGAATATCACCACTAGAGCACACACCACAGTGAAAAAGCCTCACATGAAATAGCCTCACTGCATGTCATCTTGCATCATGTCCTTACACATTTTGCCTCTGATACAAGAGGTTTAAGGTATCACACAGTGGAAAGTCTAGCTTTGCTAGATTTTTCTTTTTGTGTTTTACAACCAATTGTTTTTCCTGTGTGACCTTTTTACTCATTGTTTTAGTTTGTTAGCTAGGATATTTTGTTGATACCCGATGTTATGGATATCAGTTGGGTACAACAACCTTGTGTTTCCAAAAGTCAAACATTCCTCTTATGCTGAGCTTATGATGTCATAAGAAGGCAGAAACATGCATGTCCACAGCTAGAGGGGTTTGGCTTTATTGGCCTGAAATTGTCCATAAATAGACGTAAAAGTGAAAGTAAAAGAAAAAGTCTTGGACATTTAGAATTACCATTTAGCTGAAACACCTAATGTCCTTAAAGGGTAATTTGCATATATCCCATTTTGCCTCTGATACAAGAGGTTTAAGATATCACATAGTGCAAAGTCTAGCTTTGCTAGATTTTTCTTTTTGTGTTTTTTAACCAATTGATTATTTCCATTCTAGACAACTTCCAGTCTCCAAAATGTGGAACACTACTCTCACAATGTGAAACAAATGAGCAAAATATGGACTTCAGTTAGGAAGTGCAAAACTGTTATTAACTCTTCATTTCAAACTTAAAAAGAGACATTTTGATGAATGAATATTATTCAGTATTAGACAGTAGTATAAGGAGATGAGGTGCATGGCAAAGAGAGAGGTGATGAAGGCTAAGGATAAGGCGTATGAAGAGTTGTATGAAAGGTTGGACACTAAGGAGGGAGAAAAGGACCTGTACCAATTGGCTAGACAGAAGGACTGAGTTAGTAAAGATGTGCAGCAGTTAAGGGTGATAAAGGATAATGAGGGAAACGTACTCACTAGCGAGGAGAATGTGTTGAGCAGATGGAAAGAGTACTTTGAGGGGCTGATGAATGAAGAGAATGAGAGGGAGAGAAGGTTGGATGATGTGCAGATAGTGAATCATGAGGTGCAGTGGATTAGGAAGGAGGAAGTAAGGATAGCTATGAAGAGGATGAAGAATGGAAAAGCTCTCGGTCCAGATGACATACCTGGGGAAGCATAGATTTGTTTAGGTGAAATGGCAGTGGAGTTTTTAACTAGATTGTTTAATGAAATCTTGGAAAGTGAGAGGATGCCTGAGGAATGGAGAAAAAGTGTTTTGGAACCGTTTTTTAAGAATAAGAGTGATGTGCAGAGCTGTAGTAACTACAGAGGGATTAAATTGATCAGTCACAGCATGAAGTTATGGGAAAGAGTAGTGGAAGCTAGGTTAAGAAGGAAGGTGATGATTAGTGATCAACAGTATGGTTTCATGCCAGGAAAGAGCACTACAGATGCGATGTTTGAGAGTGTTGATGGAGAAGTACAGAGAAGGCCAGAAGGAGTTGCATTGTGTCTTTGTGGACTCAGAGAAAGCATATGACAGGGTGCCTAGAGAGGAGTTGTGGTATTATATAAGGAAGTCGGGAGTGTCAGAGAAGTATGTAAGAGTGGTACAGGATATGTACGAGGGTAGTGTGACAGCAGTGAGGTCTATGGTGGGAGTGATGGATGCCTTTAAGGTGGGGGTGGGATTACATCAAGGATCAGCTCTGAGCCCTTTCTTATTTGCAATGGTGATGGACAGGTTGACAGACGAGATCAGACAGGAGTTCCCGTGGACTGTGATGTTTGCAGATGACATTGTAATCTGTAGTGGGAGTAGGGAACAGGTGGAGGAGACCCTGGAGAGGTGGAGATATGTTCTAGAGAGAAGAGGAGTGAAGGTCAGCAGGACTAAGACAGAATATATGTGTGTGAATGAGAGGTAGGAGAGAGGAATGGTGAGGATGCAGGGAGTAGAGGTGGTGAAGGTGGATGAGTTTAAATACTTGGGATCAACAGTTCAGAGTAATGGTGAGTGTGGAAGAGAGGTGAAGAAGAGAGTACAGGCAGGATGGAGTGGGTGGAGAAGTGTGTCAGGAGTGATTTGTAACAGACGAGTACCAGTAAGAGTGAAAGGGAAGGTCTACAAGAGGGTAGTGAGACCAGCTATGTTATATGGGTTGGAGACAGTGGCAATGGAAAAAAAGGCAGGAGTCAGAGCTGGACATGGCAGAGTTAAAGATGTTAAGATTTGCACTGGGTGTGACGAGGGTGGACAGGATTAGGAATAAGTATATTAGGGGGTCAGCCCAGGTTGGAAGATTTGGAGACAAAGCCAGAGAGGCAAGATTACATTGGTTTTGGACATGTACTGTGGAGGGATGCAGAGTATATTGGGAAAAAGATACTAAGGATGAAGCTGCCAGGTAATAAGAAAAGAGGAAGGCCTAAGATAAGGTTTATGCATGTGGTGAGAGAGGACATGCAGGTGGTTTGTGTGACAGAGCAAGATGCGGAGGACAGGAAGAAATGGAAACAGATGATCTGCTGTGGTGACTCCTAACAGGAGCAGCTGAAAGAAGAAGATTTACCATGAATATCTGTTACAAAACTATCTTAACAATGAAGGTGTGCCAAACTCTTTCAGTGTGAAACAGTATGGAACATAGAATTTTCAAGACTAAAAATGAGGAGGTTCCTCATAATAAGGTTTATTTGAGAGGCATGGTTTTGAAACTGAATGGGTCACTTTGTAGATCAGGACCATTGGAAAGCCAGGAATCAGGGAATCAAGGATCCTGGTGGGTTGGTTTGGGAGCCACAGCAGCCAGGTGGCTTCACAACTGACACAGCTAGCCATGTAGCCTAATAATCAAGAGGTTATATTACAATTAATGTAGTCAAGGTACCCACAATATAAAGTTGTATGTGATATTAATGGAATCAGTTACCTCAGTGAGATTAATGGAGTTAGGGGGTCCAATAAGGGTAAAGAAGTTAGGGTACTCAGCAGGATTAATAGAGTGAATGCCTTACCAACACAAGTAATAGAGTTAGGGGACACACAACCGATTTAATAAAATCATTAACACTTGATCCTTCACTAGCTGTCATCTGTACAACTGAGTTGAATCTGTGTACTCACAATTTTTTAGTATGATCAGCAGTATATTTGAATTTGGAGGGCAAATCAGAACTGTCATCATTTAATTTTGTCAGTTGAACTGATGATTTAGATTAGTATTGCAAGATCACCTGAAAGATCATTGCATTACATTTGTTATATCATTACATCTCATTGCATCTAGTATTATCTATCAGACTTAAAGACAGAGAGCACTGATAGCCTTTTCTTATTTTGACAAAATTTTTACAAAAATATTAAACCAAGACAACATGCCCTGGTAGGATAACCCCCTTGATAAAGGTTTCATCAAAGAATGCAGGGACCCTGAAGCCTAAAACATGTCATGTCAGTCAGCTTTGTAGGCATTTCCTTATCTATTAGCAATCAGAATTTTTAAACAGCAGTACTCCCTTGCATACTGTTTGACCTTTTGTCCTTTATCCTTTCATTATACTTCTCATCTTACACATGCTCATCTAAATCTTGTTACTGCCTAAAACCAATGAGGGGAAATCATATTACCATGCAGAGTCTTAGTATTCATTTTCTACAATTACTTTATTTCTCAGTCCTATTGCAACTTCTGTATTTTACCTAATGACAGTGCAATAAAGTGAAAGTTTATGTCTCTATGTATGAATTTAACATTTTTTGGACTTTTCCAAGGGCATTATCATTGCTTAAAACTAATATCAAAATATGAAAATGTGTTCTAAAACACACACACACACACACACACACACACACACACACACACACACACACACACACACATACACACACACACACACACACACACACACACACACACACTTATAAAGCTGTATGATTTTTCCATTTTCAGTATTACAAAAACCTTTTTAGATATCCTTCTAATCCACTCCCTTGACATATTTAACCACACCATAGTTCTGCAAGGTTACATTATCTAAATATCTAGCTTTATCTACAGACGGTATCATTGTATTTGGTCTAAGTTGTAATTGCACAAGGAAAAACTGAATAAAAGCCATGCCAGACTGGGGAGAAAAGTTTATGGCCATGAAGTGTACAGAAAAACATTCTCCATTATGGTGGGGAAGCGTATACATTTAATGTTTGCAGACTAACGCCTGCATTAATACTTGCCAGAATATGTGATTCAATATGTGATAAGTGTGTATATGTGTGGCACATCATCAGACTCAAGACTAATCATGTAAAACCCAATGGAATCAGGTGCAGTGGTACATACAGTATTTCTGGGTTATGGAACATCATACACTGTTACTAAATAGGGCCAAAATTAGAAATGCTATGGCAAGATCATGGTAACCATTTCCAATTCAGAAACAGCCCTACCATTGTGCTTTAACAAAAATGTGCAGGACTGTGGTGGGCTATTCTCTGTGGCCATGCTAAATGCAAATGAGGCATTGCAGGGGAGTGGCCTATGTTAAGTAGTCATCATACACTCAATCCACAAACTGTGGGTAGTAAAACCAGAGGTGAAGTTTCAATATATATTAAAGACATACACACCTCCCAGGCCGGTTAAACAGTATGATGCACAGCAGACACTCCAGGAGCAGTTGACTATTGACAAGACCCCTATACAAATCACAGCTAGCTACCGGCCCCCATATCTGACCCAAGATGGCCAAACTGCCTATCTACACCTCTTTGAATCTATCAAGATTCAACCCTTAACCCTGATCCTGGGTGACTTTAACTACCCAAACATAGACTGGAAGAACTACTCTTGCCAGAACACAAATGCCCAGAGATTCCTCGATTTTGTCAATGCAAATGCTTTGGAACAGCTAGCCGATACCCCCACAAGAGGTGATAATATCTTAGACTTGGTATTAACCAACATGAGTAACCACTGAAGCATCCCTGCAGTATCATCCTCCCTTGTAAGATCCGACCATAAAGCATTCACGTTGAAAGTCACCATCTCCCCTGACCCCCTTCTAGCTAGGGTCAATCAAAACAACTTCCCAAAGCTGATTACAGCCTTTTGAAGGATGGTATAAACAGCTTCACAGTCTCCTCCCCCTCTCTAGGAACTGGCACCAGTATCCAAAACTATACCAAATTACTATACAAACATTTATATTGATGCATGGAATCAGGAATACCTGACAGGACTAAATCATCCTCCGCAAGGAAGAGTAAACCTGTCTGGTGGACATATGCAACAAATAAACTCTATAACAAAAGAAAAAAACTGCTGTCCAGGACCAAGAAGGAGCAGGTGGCCAATTGGAAGCAATCTCTCCTTAGCCTAAACAAGCAAATAAGAGCACTAGTGAAATCTTTGAGTCCAAATTGGCCACATCTACTAGAGACAATCATAAGGCCTTCTTCACATATATCCGTAATCTCAAAGGTAGCACCCAGATCTGTTCAGAACTGGTGGTCAAGGACACCACATATACAAATGCTGTAGATATTGCAAACTTGCTGGCTGACAGATTCAGCAAAAATTTCACCGCTCTGTCCCCCCATCAGTAAATCAGGCCATTCCCAGTACCTGCACCCTTCCCCTTATATCTAGGGATCAGGTCATTACTGCTTTCTCAAAGGCAAAAAATACAACCTCCGTGGGACCTGATAACATCCCAAGCTGCACCCTACATGAAGTCAGGCAGAAACTTCCAGCACAATTAGGTGCCCTATTCAACCAAAGCCTGAGTACTGGTTTTGTCCCAGCTGAGTGGAGGACAGCCACTGCCATCCCTTTAGCGACCACTGATCCAGGAAATTATAGACCCATCAACCTAACTAGCCTGATCTGCAAGGCCATGGAAGGGATTGTCATAGACCTCATTAAAAAGGACATTGACAACCTCCAAAACTCAATCCCACACAGTTTTGCTTCATCAAGGGGGAGGTCATGTCTGTTAAATGTGGTTGACTTTTTTGAGAAAGTCACCAAAGCCATAGATGAGGGGAAGACAGTGCACGCTGCTTACCTTGACCTGGCCAAAGCCTTCGACACTATTCCCCACTCAGGCATAATAGATAAACTCTCTCACTTAGGCATCAATCTGTATGTTACCACATGGGTAGCCAATTGGCTCACTGATAGAACCCACCTAGTCAAAAATAGGGGAAGCCACCTCAAGCAGTAGATCAGTATTGAGTGGTGTACCCCAGGGTTCGGTCTTGGGGCCTCTGTTATTTGAGATATACTTTTCTGAGGTACAGGCCAAAACCAGTGGGCTATGGCTGACCATGTTTGCAGATGA